>NC_056733.1:652808900-652961400 GCF_019279795.1 Protopterus annectens | reverse complement strand
ATATAGCTACAGTTAATCACTGTATATTAATCAGATCAGACAATAGTAGTACAAGTAGCAAACTTAAACTCATCTTAAGTCAAAAAAAGTGTAGGAATGAACACAAGGAAAGGACAGGTGAAACTACCCAATGTACAGCAGAGGAGGGCTTGTCAATGGAAGATGATTGTAGCAGCAACACCAATCACATATCTATATGGGACAATAGGGACTGTACAATGACAATGTGTTTTATGTGACTGTCACACAAGGTGACATAACAATAAGTAGGATGTCTGTGTGGGATAAGCATCCTTACCTGAATAATGCAGAGGACATCTATCAGGGATCTGACATACACTTGGGGTAGGGTGCATACTATGAAGTTGTGCAAACTGATATGCAGAGGTCTCCAGCAAGGTGGTCACAGGTAAAGGATCATGGAAAACATTACAATAAGCAACCACAATAATGGACAATATCAGAAGGTTTACTATCAAAAGTGCGAACGGCACTCCGTCGACTGTCATATACTCGAACATGGAAGGTCGTAATCGGTAATGTCGAAGGCAAAATAATCAATCTAGGAATGGTTTTAACATGGGTCGAAGTAGGGGAGATGTTTGTAGTTCGGAATAATACTGAACACCTACCTCGACCCATGTTAAACCATTCCTAGATTGATTATTTTGCCTTCGAAATTACCAATTACGACCTTCCATGTTCGAGTATATGACAGTCGACGGAGTGCCGTTCGCACTTTTGATAGTAAACCTATCAGAATAATAGCGCCAGTAATCGCATGCCTCTCACATAACATATGTGATTTACAGTGATAAGAGATGAGTCTGCAAACACAGACTTGAACAACTATTATGATACATCCACACTCTGTGACAGTAACAGTGCACACTGTCCTGGCACTGTAACATCTGCTGGAGGTGTTACGAGGGAAACTGCCATACCTGTATGTGACAGTATGGGCAATAGAGGCTAGTTGCCTTGTGTGCATGGCATATATATATATATATATATATATATATATATATATATGGCACAATCCACACTGTCATGAATGAAATATATGTCATTAATGTTGTCAAACACCTATGTATGTAGTGCATGCCTCAGCAGAACAGGTAGCATACATGCATCTGGTGTAAAAACTTGATTGGTGTTCCACACCATTAGACAGTCATGTATATTCCACAGAAAGAATACCTAGATATGGCTGATAAGCTGTGTGACAGCTCACTGTGACACAGGTAGTATACTTCAGTTACATATAAGTGGAACATGTGTACAGAGGTACATGAAGAAGGGTGCATTCTACACAGTTATTGGTGCAATGAAGGCTGGGAACCATGAAGGTATTATGGCCTCTGATGTGGATGTCCTTCACATACCCAGTACTTTTGTTACATGCAAGGGAGTAGTCAGCACTGTCACCGCATACAGGTGGATGCACCACTTGCCATCTACTTCTGCACGAGTCACATACCTATTGGTCTGACTATAGTGTGTGTGGTGTCCACATTATACTTATGTGTCACATTTGTTTCCTGAATTAACAAATCCCCCATGTGTCTTGTCAATGCAGATGTTGTCATGCCTCTGGCAGCAATGTTTATATGTTGCTACTCTCTCTATTATACTAATGTCACAGTTGGAGTCAATGATTACCCACATTACATAGTCTTTCAGGCAGCTGTGTGGACACAGCATGTGTATGTCATCTGTGATGTCCATCACTTAAATAATGGCCAGGAAAGGGCCTTGCAGACAGCCCTGATGTACTGGACCTGAGATAAACGTCACGTCACACATTTCAACATAGTGAGATGCAATGTATGCAATACACTGGTCTACCCATTTGGTGATATAGCTGTTTATGGCCACATATGACAGTGCTGAGTGAATACCTCATTGTGAATTTGTATCGTATGACCTGGTTAAGTTTCACAAGATGATACTGTTGTCACCATTCATGCCCTCAATGACCTATCTGAGGACATCTATCAGATGTAACAGACATCATGTAGCATTAAGAAGTCACCCAGGTCTGTTGCACACACCTAGAATATGACTATTGTACATGTAGAAGAGGTCCATCATTACATGTTGGCTCACCTCACAGTTGTGAAGATTCAGCATGTCTGTATACATGCATGCATCAGGTGCTGTCCACTTACTCAGATGGATGCATGTTGATGTACACCCTTGTTTGGGAATATAGCCCATGTGGAGATTGTGTTGAAGTATGTATTCCACCGTATCAGGAAGGTGTATGTGCTGAGTCACACCATAGGCAATCTATGATGTTATCACAGGCCATTGCTTCACACATGGTAGTTTTGGAGGAAGATAAGACAGTACATACTGGCTATCGTGATCTGGCCTAGGGTTTTGCACAATCCCCCACACGGGTATTTTTGAAAATCCTCCCAGCTGGGGATTAAACCTTACATCAGTAGATTGGTAACCAATTGGGTCACCGACAGAACACAGACTGTGAAAGTTGGTGAATCAACCTATACCAATAGAGCTGTCACCATTGGCAAACCCCAAGGATCTGTGCTTGGCCCTTCACTGTTCAGACTCTGTTTCTCAACAGTTCAGGCTAAAGTATATGGCCATTGCCTTAACAAGTTTCCTGATTCTTTCATATTGGGTGCAATCACTGAGTCTACCAATGATAGTAACATAGTACAGGAGGAGCTAACACAGCCAAATGAATGGGAAGAAAGGCACATGATTTACAATTAAATGCAGAATTGTGCCTTTTTATGCTGACATCTGAAAAGTGGAATGACACCCAGTGATGCCAGCACTGGGAACACACATAGGTAGCAGTCTCACCTTGGACCACCAAGGGTCCACACTGGTATTGAAAGCCTGTGTTGTGCACATCATACGTCATGCCATCATATGCAGATCTTAGGACTGTGTGACAGCATTGTAGTCAAACCACATCAGACCAATAACAGAGTATAATGCTCTCTTCTGCATGTTCCTCACCAGATACATGCAGCAGATGGAGAAACCACAGGGCTTTCTCAGTAAGATAACACAGGGGCTACAAACCATGCCATGATGTATGGCAATAGAGGTAAAGCCATGTCACTATAATCTGTCTGGTATAGAATGAGGTGATGTCTGCCTGGTCTCCAGGCCAGTGTCTGACTCTGTCCTGGTGGGAGTACTGCCTATCCAAAAATCTGATACAGCTGATTCCATCAGCAGTGTCTGTTGAGGACAACATGGTAATAACAGTGTCCCACATGCTGGTGTAAAATTCTCTGTGTAATGTCAAGCATGAGCTCACACACACACACACACACACACACACACACACACACACACACACACACACACACACACACTACACTGCAGGGATAGCAGAACCCCTAACTAAGTACACAAACTAAAGAGCACAGTACTTTATGCAAGCACCACGGCACAAGTCTGACTTTTACAAGACTGCAGGTGAACTTATATTAGATGACATCAACATGCCATGTGGGGGACAGTATGTTGGGTGGGCTGCATTAAATGGATGTGTAGGTATCTACAAGAATCAAAGTACTATTAATCCATGGTATTAGAGCAGTACACACTTCTGGTCTTCTGTCTAGACACAGATACACACACACACACACACACACACACACACACACACACACACACACACACACACACACACACACACACACAGTTGAATGCAGTGAGAACAAAACCCCTACCTAAGTACACAGACTTCAGAATGCAGTACTTTAGGCAAGAGACACAGCACAAGTCTGACTTTTGTAAGAGTGCAGGTGAACTTATAGTAGATTACATCAGCAGGTCATGTGTGAAATAAAATGTTGGGAAGCTTGCATAGGCTCATAGCTTTATATGTTCATAGGAGGCTACTAGCCTAATAGCCATATGATGTTTAGAAGCCTCGGTGTGTAAAAACACAAGTGCCCTTATTGAGCCTAGTTGGATGGTCATTGTTAGCAGAGCTATTTTGCGAGCAGCACCAACTGCCCTCTCCATGATTGACATAGGTGCCTTACCAGAGGTGACTTTACAATCACCCAACCAGTAGTCAAAGTTGAACTTGAACAGGGTCATTGAGGAACATTGCTTCATACACAGTGGGAGCATATTACACAGGACTGTGAGTCATTGGGGGATATATCTGTCTTCCCAGCATGTTCTGTTTATGTCACAGGCTAGGATGAGAAACATGTGCCATGTTATTCTTGTCCTATTTGAATTGCAGATATCCAGCATTTACAGCAGGGCTGGGTCTGAGACTACTCTGTAGGGCAGGCATAGATTACCTCTCAACAGCCTGCCTGATACTGAGTACAGTGACAGGTCATTCAGTCTCTCCATGTATTTCATGTTTGGAAACATTGGAGTCTCCCAGGTACAGTCCTGTGTTTTCTCCAGCTGCTGCAGGTGTCTGGTGAGGTACAGACAGAAGGGAGAATTATACTCAATTAGTGGTCAGATAAGGGTACAGTACAGCATATGTATGACCACCCTGGTCTTGGATGGGATGTCCATATACATGATGTGTGCAATGCAGAATGTGTGGGTTACCACTATGGACAGATAGTGATGAAATTGTAGATTGTTATCAACACGTGTTTCCAAGTCTCACAACACTGTATTTGAGCTTAGAGGGATGCTATGTATCTCATAATTAAGCAGGGATACTTAATTGCTAAAGGGGATAAAGAGCCATTGCATGCTTTAAGGTTCAGTTTGTGAGGTTGGCACCAATCATTTGTTTATGATAGGCCCTTCTGTAATATATTACCATCATTGAGGACTCTATATTACTGTGCCCAGTTACCAGTCATCTGTAAACTTGGTAAACCACAGGCCATATACTATTGCCTGTGCTTCAGGGAAGTAGTTTGCAAACAGTTGAGGGGCCAACACAGATCATTCTGGTATTCTGACTAGTTGTGGAGGTGCAGTCCCCAACTTTGAGAGTGTGTGTCATGTCATTGAACCAGTTGCCAATCTCTCTACCACTGTGTGGCTTAATTCACATATGGGAGATCTTCACTATGACACATGAATGGTGGATAACTAATCATAAGCGGTATGTCCTGTTATCCCTCAGGTCTTTGAGGTCAATATCCAAGAAGTCCACAAGGGTCAGTAAGCAAAACCTACCCTTAACAAAAACAAAATGGGTAGGGTCAAGTGTGTTGAAGGTCACCTATGTCCCTGTGGATATGGTCCATGCTGATTCCTTTTCTGACCTTGCAGTTAAGTTTTTTTTTTAGGTGTATGGGTTAATTGTTGTAGTTCTGCATTTAGTTGCTCTTGTTTATTGATATTTACTATATACAACTTTTTAGCTTCACATTTCATTTAGAATGTTTTATTCTTTTATATAAGTTTTATAGGGCATACTATGTATTTGTTTTCATCCGCTCTCCTTGTTATTGTTGCCCTTTTAAGTTTCATCGTTGCCCCTTTAAGCAACATTGTGGCGCTTGTGGGGATGTCGTCAACAAGCGCCAGTTACTTTGTTTTAAATGCATTTGGTTTTAATCCTTTCAACTGCTGATGAAGCTTCTGGCTTTCTGGAAGCGAAAACACTGTTTTGGTCTTGAAATAAATTGCGTTTCTTTTCTTTTACATCGTTCTGGCTGCAGTGGTGTTCCGTTTTTGTTTTAATAATGAACACATATAATTCACACTAATCTGTGCTGTCACATGTTAAGATCATTACTGTACTGATCGTCTACCATTTACTTGCTTACAGTATCCAGTAGTGTGATACAAGGATATGGCACTCATTCATATTATTACACAATACACTTCAGGTTCGAGATTTACCTTGCAAATGCAGTAGTTGACATGGTTGTAGTTCAGGGCTGACTCTGTCTGATGCAAGCAGTACACAGCCAATACATGAGGAGGTAAAGGTTGTGTGAGTTGCCTGGCATCAATGTTACTATATGTATGTGAGTAGGAGGAAGGTTCTGGGCCCCTAGGTGGTGAGTAAATGTGCTGTGCATTGTATCTTAGCCAATGCAAGGACATACTGAGCATGCCTACATCTGTCTACACCTACAGCAGCTGGTGGTTCCCATCTGACTCCTCAACTGCCTGTTGCTATGGTGACTTTAGCATTAGTGATAAGATGTGAGCTCCTTCCCCTTGCTAATCCTGCTGAAGCAGTTTCCTCAGGATTATGTTGTGTAGCATTGCACATACTGTGAATATTTCTGTACAGGTTCATGGATTGTACTGCACAGTTGTATCTAGGCACCAGAACCGTGACTTCAGCAGCCCAAACACACACTCTATGATATTTCTGGTTTGAGCACGTGCCTCATTATGGTGTTCTTCCATGGGTGTGTGTACATTTCTGATGGGTGTCATCAGCTACAGTTCCAATGCATAGCCTGCATACCCCAGTAAATTGCGCTGTGGCATATCCACCCCTAGCAAACATATGGTATTGTTGGGAGGTGTGCCAGATATGTGAGTTGTGGTAACTGCCAGGGTTGCCAGCACACACATTCAAGATGAGTCCCCTGGCATTACACATGACTTGGTAGTTGATAGAGTGGTAGCCATTCCTGTTAATGTAGAGCCTATCCTGTCCCCCAGGTGGTGCCTTCATTTCCATATGTTTGCAATCTATGGCATCCACTACTTCATGGTTACAGAGATGTTATGACCACCTTGTTCCTGGGTGAAATACCCTTACTTATGAGGTGGGCCATGTAGAAAGCCTTTCATAGAATGGAGGCAATGTGGTGGTCAAAAGTCAGGTTGCTGTCAATCTGGGTGCCCAAGACCCTCATGACTGATTGCATGCTTAGTACATTGTTATTAATGTGATAATTAGTGGGGGATGCCATTTTCCCCAAGGGGATAATGATGCATTTCTTGGCATTCAGTTTGAGGCCATGCTTCTGGCACCAGTCATTAGTTTGGGTAAGGCCCTCTTGAATGATGTTCAAATCACCAGGGGAATTTAAGACAGCACCCAGCTTGCAGTCATCTGCACACTTGGTCAGCCACAGACCACTGGTTTTGGCTTGCACCTCAGAAAAGTATATCCCAAACAGTAGAGGCCCCGAGACCAATCCTTGGGGTACACTGCTCATTACAGGTCTACTACTAGAAGTGGCTTCCCCTGTTTTGACTGAGTGGGTTCTATCTGTGAGCCAGTTAGCTACTCATCTGGTAACATACGGTTGATGCCTAGCTGGGAGAGTTTATCTATTATGCCCAATTGAGGAATAGTGTTGAATGTTTTGGCTAGGTCAAGTTAGGTGGTGTGTACAGTCTTTCCCTCTTGTTTTTGCCTACAAATCTTGGTATTTTATGATTTTGTGTCTCTCTGTACATAAAACACTGTAGTCACTGGGTGTAGCAATTTCAATGATCAAGCCTACCTTTGTCTTCTTTTCATGGACTACTATATCTGGTTTTCTCGGGTTCAGGCACCTAGGCAGCAAGACATTTCCCTGTGGTACATTTGACTGGGGACACATGGCTGATGTGACATTCAGCTGCAGAGAAATATGGCTGTTTGCAAATTCCCTGTGGGCAAATAGAAGAATATCTTGCCATGCCCACAACTTCAAAAACCAAATGCACAGGGGGAAAACAATGCCCATGGTCCCCAAGGGAACATGAGACAGTAGGCAATATGGCAGGCATCAGCAACTGGCTGGCCAGAGGGCATGTTAGTGGCAGTAAAAATGCAGTACACAATGGGTTTATAATTGGTGTATGTGGACCAGTACCCCCTTCACAGTGTCTAGGGAACATTACTTAAAACGCATACTGGAGCATAAATGTGACCACATTTAGTAGCCTGCAGGATTTCACCCATGCTGTAGCATATGTCTACATGTTGTAGTTACATAAGTATGTACTGTACACTGAGCACAACACTCATTACTTCTTCTGCCACCATGCATTTGGTTATTAAAGCTGTGAGCATGGCAGTGTGTGCTTCTCTTTGCCACAGGGAATTTGCAAACAGCCATATTTCTCTGCAGCTGAATGTCACTTCAGCCATGTGTCCCCAGTCAAATGTACCACAGGGAAATGTCTCACTGCCTAGGTGCCTGAACCCGTTTTTCTCGCATCTATTTTTTTGAACTGTTGGTAATGGGTGATCCCATGTGATGTAATCTTCATCATTTTCTATATTGTTTTGTGGCTTATGTTTTCAGTGTTTTTCTACTTTAATATTATAATGTTTGCACAATTCCCAATGCAACAGTTTTGCCACATTATTATGCCTTTTGGTATACAGTCCTTCTGCCATTAGTATATCACAACCAGAACATGTGTGACTGTTTCCAATTCTGTTTTACAAAAACCTACATTTGTCTGTTTTTCCCACATGTTCAATGGACTTTGTAAACCGACGTGTACGTAACCACTATCTTGGGCTGCCAATACTAACCTTTCATATTTTGGTTTAAATTCACCTCTCTTTAACCTTTCTTGTGTTCAGTCCTGATCAACATGAGGTTGTCCCTAGAGTTTTCTATACTTGCATCTGTATTTATGCATTTTCCAGATTTCTTGCCTTCTCAACTGATCCTATACCTTATATTTTTTCTTTTGTTTTTTGGCACATTCATTTGCTGCCTGATTTTTTATCTACTTCTGGTTTGATTTCCATTCCCGCTTGACACCGACATGCTTCTGCTAAAATAGGCATGGAAGTCATCTTAGACTTGTTCTCCTCATGTTTTAAAACTTTCACTATGTTTGGGTCTTATGAGGTCAGCAGATATGTACGCAGTCTTAAGACTGCAGATATATACATGTAATCAATTTTGAGGCAGCCCATACCTCCTTCAGAACGGGGAATATATAATCTTGGTATACTCTGACTTTTATAAATCATTTGTTAAGCATGAGGCATCCTTCTTATTTTCCTAAACAACTGATCCAATAGCTTTTGGGGCCAGTCAATCACTCCAAAACTGTAAGTTAGGACAGGAAGAACAATTTGGTTTATAGCTTGGACTTTGTTCTGAGATATCAATGCTGTTTTCAGTATTAATTTTAGTCTTCTAAAATATTCCTTACTAAGTTTTATTCACATTTCTTCATGTTTTATTGTTGATCCTTCATTAATTCCCAAATATTTATACACTTCCTCTTGCTCAGATTCTTTTATATCATATTCCAGTCCCAAACTGATGTTTTCTTGGTGCCGTAGCTTTCCGGATTTAAAGGTTGCTTTTGCATATTTATCAAGACCAAGTGACATTCTTATATCATCTGAAAAAAATTTGATCACTTGCAGTTGTGCTTTCTGTTCCTCATCTAATGAACTATACAGTTTTAAATCATCCACAAAAAGAAGATGAGAAGTCTTTACACTCCGTTGTTTTCTAGGAGCCAAACTGTAGCCATGACCTAATCTGTTAAGTAGACAGCTTAATGAATTAAGGGCAAGACAAAACAGCAGCGGTGACAAAGTCACCATGGAATATCGATTTTGAAATTTTAGCCCTGGAATAATAATTTGTCCTTTATCATAGCTTAACTGCAAAATGGTTTGCCACTGTTTCATGATGGCTGTAATGTCATCGATAAGTGTAGGGTGTATCTTATACATTTTTAAGCATTCTTCTATCCATGAATGTGGGATACCGTCAAATGCTTTCTTGTAGTCTATCCATGCCTAATGTGGATAGACTGATGGCTGAGCAGGCTAGTGTATAGTTGTCTGCATATATAATAATGGTGGCAAGCCTTGTTACTTCATGCATGTCGGCAATGAATATATTGAAAAGTACAGGTCCTAGTATGGAACCTTGGTGGACACCTGTTGTGACTGGGAGGAAGGTGGAGTGTGGGTCAATCCATTTCACAGACTGGGTATTATTATTAATGTTGCTGGTGAACCATTTAATGGAATGTGTAAGACCACTAAGATGGAATATGTGTAGGAGTCGTTGGTGTGAAACTGTATCAGAGGCTTTTGACATGTTAAGGAAAAGAGTTCAGGTGATAAGGCCTAAATTTCTGCTTTGATTGACAGGATCACAGTAATGTAGTAGTTCTGTTTGGTGTTGTGGTGGGGTTGAAAATGATGTTGGGTTGGAGAGAGTATTTGGTTTTCAAGTAGAAAGGTTAGACGTTGGTGAATACATTTCTCTTTGGAGACAGGTGGGAGGATTGCTATGGAGCAATAGTTAGAGAGTTCAGTGGATGTGCCACCTTTGTGAAGTGTGATTAAGGGGGAAGCTTTCCAAAGGGGAATACATTTAGGTTTTTTATTGTGGATCTATTAATAAAGATGGATACTGGACAACTTATATTATCAGCAGCTATGCTGAAATATTCTAATGGGAGGTTGTTTGGTGCCAGGATTATGAGTGCTGGGTTTTGAAAGTGTTTTTATGGTAATGGTTTAGATGGCTTTTAAGGTGAGTTGAGGTTTTGGGTGGGTAGGAAAATTGGTCATGTATTATTGTTAGGGGAGGTTAAGGATGGTATAGGATATGCAATTACGAATTTATAAGCTATGCCTTTGCTAGTTTTATATGGGAAGGAATTTGTAGGAGGCTTTCTGCCTAGTTCCAAGAGCTTGTTTAAGTTTTGCCAGTATGGTTTGGCATTTTTTGTATGTATGGTCTGGTTACAAGATAACTTCCTTTTAATTTTAAGAACACGTCTTGGTGCAATTTCTTAGTCTGTGATATGTTTCTAGATTTGTTTGTATTTTGTTTTTGTGCCATAGTTTCTAGGCTTTGTCTTGATATTTCATTAGTAGTTTAGTTTGACAGATTATCCAGTGGGCAGTGTTTACTTTTACTCTTTTTTTGTCTTACAGAGGCTTGCTGGTTGATTATGGTGAGAAAAGGGTTATTGAAGTAAGAGATGGCTTTACCTAGTAGAAGGTATTTGAGGGGCTCCCAGTCACATTGCTTGAGGATATCATTTAACATGGTTGTATTCAAATTTGTTAGTTTTTTTACAGAATTAAAGTGTAGTAGTTTGTGGGGCTTGTGATAATCTCTGTTGATGTAAACTGAGTGGTGATCACCGAAATTATCTGGGAGAGTACCAGACGGTTTCATTTTTTTCCTGGGTTGATTTCAAATATGAAGTCAAAAATTGAAACATTTTGGATATTTTGTCAATTCTAGTTGGTTCATTGATCATTTAGCTATGTACAAGGACCCAATGACTCAAGTATAAATGGTGTTTGGTCTCACAGAGAGGTTCCCAGTGAGAGTGGGTGTACATCAGGGTTCAGCTCTTAGCCCACTGCTGTTCATACTGATGATGGACTACATTAGCAAACAGGTCAGAGGGGACAGATCAACAAAGTTGCTGTATGCAGACGATCTGGCATTACAGGGAGACTGAGCAGGAACTTCAGCAAATGAGAGGGGAATGGAATGCAAAGTTGAAGGCACATGGGATGAAAGTAAGTAAGTACAGATAAAACAGTGGTAATGGAAGCAAATTGGGGAAATCAGAAAAAGTTGAGAAGTGAGATAGAAGGGAAGATAGTGGAACAGGTTAATAACTTTAAGTATCTGGTAGAGGTGGTTGAGGAGAAGAGAAGTCTGAATGAAGAGATCAAAGCTAAAATCAGAGGGCCTACAGCCAACTGGCATAGGTGTCAAGTGCAGCATATGACAGAAGAATGCCAAAGAAACTAAAAAGTAAGGTGTACAGAACAGTAGTGAGACCAGTACTACTCTATGGTATAGAACCCTGGGAAGTAAAGGCAGAGCAAATGAGGAAGCTAGAGGTGATGGAAATTAAGTGCCTGAGATGGGTGGTAAGATGTACTCTGAAGGACAGATGAAGAAATAAAAACATAAGAACAGAAGTCAAAGTAACTCTAATTGCAGAAAAGATCAAAGAGAACAGATTGCATTGATTTGGGCTCATGTGCAGGAAATCAGAAGACAGTCTGGTGAAGAAGATTTGAGACAGATACCAAGAAGGTGGGCAAACGAGGGTGTCCAGCAAAGAGGTGGATGGATTATGTAAGAGAAGGCCTTTGACAGTCAGGCATGAGTGTCAAAGAAGGCAGGGGTATAGTATTGAATAGAGAGAGATGGCAACAGTTAACACATCACCCCGACCCTAGTAAGAAACCTGTTATTAGCAGTGTCCCACAGAGCACAATGTTGGGACCCATCCTGTTTGGTATATACTTTAAAGTAAAAAACAGTGTTGGCGGCCTCTGGCTCACCAAGTTTGCTGATGACTGTAAGCTGGGAGCAATCATCAAATCCTCAAATGATGTTGACATCCTATAAACAGGCCTAACAATGACAAACAACTGGTGCCAAAACCATGGTCTGAGACTAAATGCTAAAAAATGAATAATCATACCTTTAGGTAAATCACATATCCCTGCAAATTATAATATTGATAGCATACCCTTAAAAGTAGACCCAGTGGTAAGGGACCTTGGAGCACAGATAGATAGTAACCTAAACTTTGACCACCAGTTAGCTACAGTAGTGAGGAAATCCTTCTGTGTGGCTCAACTTATAAGTAAAGGCATGACATCAAGATAAATGGAAGTCATAGTGCCATTGTACTTGGCCCTCATCAGGCCCATAATTTAGTGCAATACTCCATTCTACATGTACATAACCAGGCAGTTACACCAATTGGAGTTGCCCCAGAGGTTTCTCTCTAAAAAAAAATAAAAAGTCTAAGACACATGTCTTATGAGGACCAACTAAAGGCCATATCCATTTACTCTGTCTCATATTGTTTATTGAGAGGTTATGCCTGACCTACAAGGCATTCACTGCTCCAGACCTGATGAAAGTTTTACATATTTGCAAGAAAAATTACATGAGGGTTACACATTCCATGAAGCTGAACCTTATTTGTGACTCTAATAAAACTTGTTGGAGAGACATATTCATATCCCAAAGGTTACCTTCCCTATGGAATAAACTAGCCATTTTCATAAAACAAAGGCCATCACTCATCCTCTTTAAAAAAAATTGGATAAATGGATGGGGAGAAGTTGTGGATAGCAATTAATAATTAGGTGAGGGATTTTATCTGGGAGGAGAGGATAGCAAAAGTCTAGTGGGATAAGCTGATTCTTACAATAGAACATGGCAGTTTGGGATTACCACGTTTGAAGGGGAATTTCAGGGCTACACAATTAAGGCTCCTATCCATAGCACAAGCAGAAACCTATAATTCAAAGTGGAAAAGCATGATGATGAAACAGGGGAGAAGCGCAATAAACAAGGAGAGACTAGGATTTTGGATGCAGATCCTTAAGGAGACACTCCTGTGCTTACAGTACATCAGGCAACGAGCACCCTTCAGCACTCATTGTTTCCATAGCAGGTACGGGTTTTAGGGGATTAGGTTGCTAGCCTGAAGCCCAATCCTCCTCGGAGGGTGGACCACACACTCACACTCACACCTAGGGCCAATTTAGAGTGTCCAATCCACCTACTGCATGTCTTTGAAATATGGGAGGAAACCACAGCACCCAGAGGAAACCCACAGAAATGAAGGGAGGACATGCAGACTCTACACTGAAGGTACTCCAACCAAGAATTGAACCAGAAAACCTCTTGCTGTGAGGCGACAACATTAACTGCTACCCCACTGTGCCATCCAACAGTAACCATACAGAATATAATATTTGTAAAGTAGCAGAAAGTATTCTAAGAACGAAGCCAACAAGGGAATAGAGAAAGGAGATTTGGTCGATAGGGATGACTGCAATTAGATAAACAGACAATAGGCAAGAGGGGGCTGGAATAATGTCTAGGACTGAGGCACTGAATAAAATCAAGGAATCTGTAATAGTACAATTATCTGACCAAAATGCTTGGCAAAGGTTTCTAAAATAGGTCCAGAAAGATTACACTATATTGCATTCTATGATCTTATGAACCCAATCTGCATCAAGGGCTTCATTGCATCTCCAACATTTTATTTTTTTTATTTATATATAACAGCAATTTTGTGGGGTGTTAGAAAAACACTGTGTAAAAATTTACATGTATAAATCTTCCAGTATAGAGAATATGTTGATTTCCCTGCAGAGTTACTTTTCTCAGAAAATTCTTCTTTATTTATTTTGGTAAGTAATTCCAGTATGTATGACAATTCAGGGGGGAATTAATTAAACTCTAATAATCCTATATATGATTGACAAGTATGACTTAGCTTTAGATGGATTATTATTTATATAAAAAAAAAGTATAGGATTTTTGGAATAGTTTTAGTTTGTGTGTCTAATTCTATTTTAATTTTGTCTTGAATATATTCCTTACATGTATGTATATCTAATCAACTACTATTTTCCAAACCGTATTTAGCAATCAGATAATAACCTGAGTGTATTTTATTCCCGTTTAGAAATTGATGCCAATAAATTAAATCACTATTCTTTATATCAAACATTTTCCTTGTATTAAAAGATATTAAGCATCCATTGTGCAATCTCTAGGAATTATTATTATTGGTAGATCTTTAATTAGATAATTCAAATTCATAAATCTCGTGAATATCAATAGAACTTGATTTATGAAAGGTACAGAGTAAACTTATGCTTTTCATTTAATATATAGTCTTTTAAAACCCAAAAAGGTATTGATGTCTAAATTTGTATAAGTTTCTATTATAGATTTGTTATTATCTATTAGTATATTTTCATGTAGATTTCCAACAGGAAGCATAAGAGGAGTCAATCCACTGGAGTATTATTTTAATGATTACAGATTTAGAATATAAGTCAATACTGGGGAAACCAATGCCTCCCTCCTCCCAACTATTGATGTGCCAGTCTAAGGAAATTCTTGCTTTATTTGGGATACCATAAGAATTTTAGTAAAATAGACCAACCAAAACCACCACACAAAACCAGGAATGAAAAACTAGCAATTCAAAAAACCTGGAAGGTACAGCCAACTTATATCCACAAAAAGAAAGATCATGGAGACAAGCAATTTAGCACTTTTCTCCCTTTTTTATTTTTTTGGAACTTTCTCAGTTTTTTTAAGTAAATTAGTTTTTTTTTTTTACTTTTTTAGAAGGGAAATAATTAATGACTGATTTTTGTTACAATTATCATTTTAATCAATGTAAGTCTATTTTCAAATGTGAAAAGTAGTTTATTCCAATTGTCTGTTAATATAGATGTTGTATCACTTAGGTTTTGGTAGTTAACTAAAATTGATTTTTTTTATTATTAGTCTCCAATAGTAATTCCTAAGTATTTTAACTGTAAATTGTTATAGCCAAAATTTTTGTAAGAGTTTAACTTAATTGTTATTCCTTTGTTTATAAGCAAGGTTTTTGTTTTATTGTGATTAAATTTCATACCTAAAATCTTTTCAAAATAGTCCATAGAGCTAACTATAAGATCCAACAAGTATTCAATATTACCAACAGTAAGCAGAATGTCATCAGCAAAATGTTGAATTTTTAGAAGAACATTTTTCATTTTATTTTAAAACCTTTAATGTTTATGTTAGATGTTATATAGTTAGCAAATGGTTCTATAATAAGTGCAAATAGCAAAGGGGATAAAGGGCATCCCTGTTTGGTACCTTTTAAGATTTCAAAGGGGTTAGATATAAAAAGTCTATTTTGCCAAAAAATTGAATTATCATAAAGCTTTTTAATTAACTGTATGGAATTAGTGGAAACGTTATATTCATTTAGTACTCTGAAAAAGTATGACTAATTCACAGAGTCAAAAGCTTTATCCATATATAAGCTTATTATGGATAACTCTGTTTTATTTTTGTTTGCCATAGCAAACATAGTCTTATTATATTATCTTGAACTTCCTTATTAACTATAAACCAAGTCTGAACTTCATTTACTAAACCAATGAACATTTTATTTAATCTTTTTGCTAATATAGACATGAAAATCATGTAGTCTACATTTAAAAGTGATAGAGGGTGATAAGAACATAGATCAGGGTCCTTATCTGATTTTAAAATGGGTGTAATAAGAGAATGCCTCCATGATGGGGGAATATTAGTTGTACTGTTAACTTCTTCAAAAGCATTTGATAATATGTTTAAAATATGATCAGGTAAAGGTTTATATATCTCAGGAATTATCCCATCCATACCTGGTGTTTTATTAGTTTTAATATTTTTAATTTGGTCTTTTAATTCCTTAAAGGAAAATGACTTATCAGTCTTGCTTTTCTGTACTTCCGACATAGCAAATCAAAACCAAGAAAATCTAAAGGCATTCCTGCTTAATGCTCAATGCTAAGAGCCTAAACAAAAAACTCCACTCCCTGGAAGCTCTCTATACCTTAGATAATGCTGATGTCTGTGCGGTTTCTGAGACATGGTTTAAAGCTGTGGACAACACAACAACAGTACAGGGTTATAATGCCTTCCACACATTTAGACCAGCTACTTCACAGGCAGGGACTAAAAGTGGAGGTGTCTCTACTTACATAAAAAATAAATATACTTCAAGGCTGGTCAAACAGGACAATGCACTTGAGTTGCTCCATGTTCAAATCACCATAGGTAAAATCCAATACCACTTCCTTGCAAGCTATAGGTTCCCCTCTATGATTCAGGAAACCCATACCATGTATTTAAACTTATTAGAAACACTAACCATCCAACCCAACACCATATTCAATGGTGACTTATTAACTGGGAATCCTATACAATACCAAATGTACATGCACAGAGATTCCTGGATTTTATAAACACAAACTCCCTGGACCAGATAATCAATACACCAACCAGAGATGCAACTATACTGAAGCTGGTCCTCACTAATATGGGAGACTGCTGCTCACCCCCTACTGTAATGCCTTCCCTGGTAAGGTCAGACCACAAAATGGTCTCCTTTGAAGTAAAAATAAAACCTGGACCCTCATCTAAACCTGGAATATTCAGGAACTAGTCTAAGGCTAACATCCTGCTATTAAGTGAGAACCTGGCAAAATTTCAAGCCCCCATAAATCCTTAGAACACTGCTGCCTATGCAGAACAGTTCACAGAAACCCTCTACAAGCATGTTAATAGCTGCAGCTGTACCTACCAGGAAGAAGTATAGAACTAACTCAAAAAACAAGCCACCCTAATGGAATCACAAAACCAATAGGTTGTATAACAGGAGGAAGAAAATCATGGCACAAATTTTGAGGTGCAGCACCCAGCAGGATAAAAGTACTCTCATCAAACTAAACGAACAACTCAGAGGACAAATTTTTTTTATTTTATTTATTTTTTTATTTAACATTTGTTGACCGGGAAAGTCAGACTAGGTTCCACAGATCCTGTTTTCAGCGGAGGCCCGGGGAGAAATGCTCCAGAAATAAATAAAGTCTACCAAAGCCAAATTTCAGGTAAGTTTGTCCTCCCAGGCCAAGGACATCCACAAAGCATTTTTTAGCTATGTCTGCAACCTCAAAGGCAATACACAATTGTGTGCTGAGCTCATTGTAAATGGAGCAACCTATACTGAGCCAGAAGACATAGCAAACCTCCTGGCTGATAAATTCAGCTCCAACTGTACCCCTCTCTCCCCTCAACCTTCCCTCAGGAAATACCATCAAATATAACTCCCCCCTACTATCACTAGGGAACAGGTCCTTAATGCTCTCTCTAACACCAAGAACACTGCATCAATGGGCCCAAAGAATATCCCATGATGCTTTCTAAATAGCATGAATCATGACATATCAGGGCCTGTGGAATTAATATTTAACTGTAGCCTCCAAATAGGCTTTGTGCCTCATGAATATAGAAGGGCAACAGCCATCCCTCTGCACAAAGGTGGGCCATCTACAGACCCTGGAAACTACAGACCCATAAGTCTCACTAGTCTTATATATAAAGTCATGGAAGAAATTATCATGAAGATATAGTAAACCTCGAGACACTGGACCCAACACAGTTTGGTTTCATCATAGGCAGATCATGCCTACTCAACCTGGTGGACTTCTTTGAGAAGGTCACCAAAGCATTGGATGAGGGCAAAATGGTTGACACTGCCTACCTTGACCTGGCAAAGGCATTTGACACAATACCCCACTTGGGCATTGTTGACAAACCCAAGAGGTTAGGTACAAACCTGTATGTTACCCAGTGAATAGCCAACTGGCTCACAGACAGGACCCAGGAAGTTGGAGTTGGGAAACCCACCTCTACAAAGAAGCCACTCACAAGTGGACTCCCTCAGGGATCAGTCCTTGGACCGCTCCTTTTTGGCATTTACTTCTCAGAAGTCAAGGCCAATGTCACTGACACAAATGTTCTCCAGGAGGGGCTGAGACAGACAAACAACTGGTGTCAGAGTCATAGACTAAAACTAAATGCCAAGAAATGCATATTAGCATCCTTTGGGAAGTCATCCATCCCTGGTAACTATGTTGCACAACTTATAAACAAAGGTATGGCGTGTAAGTCCAGGGAAGTCATTGTTTCACTGTATTCGGCATTCATTAGACCTATCATTGAGTACAATGCCCCCTTTGGTATGTACCTAACTAGGCATATCCAACAACTGGAATGTCCACAGAGGTTCCTCACTAAAAGAATACAGGACATAAGTAATATGTCCTATGCAGACTGCCTCAAGGCCCTATCCCTGTATTTTGTCTCCTACAGGCTTTTGAGGGGAGATCTATGCCTGGTATACAGGTCGTTGTCAGACCCCACTCTGATAGACCTCCTGCATATGCACAAAACAAACAGTACCAGAATTACCTGTTCTAAAGACTTAAACCTTGCCTGTGATATAAATTGGACCTGCTGAGGAGATATGTATGTATCCCAGAGACTACCCTGTCTATGGAACAGGCTCCCCATCCATGTGAAGCAGAGTTCCTCCCTAAACCAGTTCAAGTGCAACTTGGACAATTGGATGGGAAACTGGAAATTCATCCCTTGTTTGGCACCTATATCTCTGATACAAACAGGAAACCTGTAAATAGTTCATCTCCCAGTTGCATGCTTACACTTATCAAGGGTATCAGAACTTGTCAGAGATTTGGGATGCATGGCTAAGCTTAAGAAGGCCCTTGTAGTTGTTAGCCTAGTAAACACCTATGAACCTATGAACCTATGTATGTTTTCTTTTAAAAAACTATCCAACCAGTTGCTGCTACTTAGGTTTGACTTTGTTTTATTAATTTCTACATAATATTTGCTAAAACATTTTAATATATCTTTCAGATCCATAGCTTTAATAGTATACTCTCCTTGTTTATAAACAATCTCCTTGATATGGTTTATTTTATTCATATTTTTTATCTAATAACTATTCTATGAATGCTCTTGAGATTTATTGAATGTGACTGTAATTTAATTTTTTCTAGGTTAATGGAAATCTTGTGATGTAAAATTTCTAGGTATTTCTGATTTAGATTTTTCAGCTGTGTGTTTGCGGCTTTATCATTGGGTTTAAGGTTTTATTTTAGTTTATCAGTTTCAGCTTGGAGAGCATTTATATTTAATAATATAATTAATAATTCTTTATAGTTAATACTGTGTCAGTTGCGGAATACTTCAAATTTTGGGACTTGAAGTGGGAGACCAATGTAGAGTCCATCATAAAAAAGGCACAATAGCAAATGTACTTTCTGTAACAGCTGAGGCCGTTCAACCTCCCACAGAAACTGTTGATTCAGTTCTATACAGCAGTCATTGAGTCTGTTCTCAGTTCATCCAAAACAGTATAGTTTGGATCTCTGTCTAATTATGACAAAAATAGGTTACATCAAATAATCAGGTCTGCTGAAAATATCATTGGTGCTAGTTTGCCCTTTGTACAGGACATGTACTATTCCAAAGTCATGAAAAGGGCAGGGAAGATCATCAGTGAACCTTCACATCCAGACCACCTTCTTTTTGAACTATTACCATCAGCCAGGCATTATAGATGAATACACACCAAAACAAGTAGATATAAGAACAGTTTTATTCACAGGCCATCAAGTTCACAAATGGTTAACTTAGCTTATTAGGTTAGGGTATTCTTTTCCCAAGCCTCGAAGGATTCTGCAGTATTGTTTACATATTGTTAATACTTGTTTCTTTCATAATTTATTTCAGTATTTCTTGCACTGAGTTGCACTTTGCACCTTGTATGTATATGTATATTTACTTTTTTGTCTTGTTCTTAATAGCTGCATGTATGTTGTTTGTCTTGTTCGTAACAGTTGTATGTATGTCATTTATGTAATTTATACTTGAAGAGTCACTGAAACTGGAGGTAAATGCCGTGTATGCGTGCATACTTGGCCAATAAATGTGATTCTGATTCTGATTTAACTCTTTATCCCAATTGTTCATTTTACAAATATACCAGTTGTTTACTTTACCATATAAGGAAGTAATATCTCTTAAAATTAAAATCTCTTAAAAGTAATGTGTCCCATAGTATGACATCAGTGACCTCACCATTATTGTTAAATTCCATAAATCGATTTATTTATTTTAATAACCACTCATTAAAGCCTTTTATTTTAGTTGTATATACCAGAAGTCCTTGGCAAGAAATTAAATTGTTTGGACTTAATGTTACTTTAAATGTAATAGCATTGTGGTCAGATAAGGAATATGAAGCTATTAGTACCACTTGTATTTTAGATTATAATGCATTGGATACTAATACATTATCAATATTGGTTTGAGTCCCAAATCTAAAAGAATAGTGAGTATATTTAAAAACACCATCTAGTTTTAAATCTGATATATCTGTCATATATATTGTAGTAATATAATGATTTAAATGTTTCACTACTGAAAATAACCTAGTTTGTTTAACGTTTGTAGTATCTTTGTCTGATAGGATGCAGTTAAAATCACCAGCTATCAACACTTCTCCTTTAGAGTATAGTGTTATAATATCAGAGTATTTCTTAACTGTTGTAGAACCAATCCCAGGGATCCAGTAGGTATTTATAAGGGTATGGTATTTTTTATCAATTTCTGTTACCACCAATCCCAGCATACCATTCTTGCCAGAAAAGGAATCCACTATTCTAGGTAGACTTAACATTTTTTTCCAGAGAATAAGAACACTTCTTCTTTTTGAACAGAAACGAGAGCCAATTAAAACTGAATAATCTTTTAACAATAATCTAGTTAAATCTTTAGTCAATAAATGAGGTTCCTGTAGAAAAACAATGTCTGCTTTATGTAGAGTTAAATATTTATTTAACCCATTCATATTTAATGAAAGACATTTATATGCTGGCATCTACTGGAACAATAGGTATAGAAACTACTATGACATGATTTAATGAATTAAGCATTACACTAACAAAATAACAACTTGTTATGGACAAACACGATAAGGATGATGTGAAAATTTCAGAATTAAAAACATTTTTAACCTCCAACATGCAGTAAAATATACCAGGCTTGATGAAAAGTTCATACAAGCCACTTACTAACAACATCATAACACAACCAATCACATTGTTGCTACTACTTCTATGTACATAAACTGAAATTTTCTAAATAAATATTTCCCACTTTTTAAGATGTTAAATTACTAGAAAACAAACAAACAAAAAAACTACACAACAAGGTTAATACACAATAAGACCTATAAAATAGAAAAACTTTAAATAAGTATTCATTTATAATAATTAGTATTAATTATATATAACATTTATTTATATATTAACTATCATATTGAAGATATGCTCAGACCATTCTTAATACTTGAAGTATTTATATGAACAAAGAAACTCTGGACTAGATTCAATAAAGCCTACACTAAGTGTACACTGTTCTGAGTGAACAGATAACACCAACATAATGCACACCTTCTTCCTCCTAGCCCCACCCCCTCCATACCCAGCCTGCAGTTAGCCACTCCCATCCACAATCACATACTTATCCCACACACTCCATCAACTATGACTACTCTCTCCACACACACATTAATACTAACTAGCCTTCTTATCTCCCTCTGCTGTCTAACCATGCTTATAAGTCTCCCTAACACACATGCACCTCTAAATCCCCAAGCCACCATCACATACCTCAAAGAAGGAGAACCAAACCAAGAAAACGAAACTCCAGGCAAACAGCAGAATCCGAATGTGTGAAAAAATGTTTAATCCAAATATAGACAAGCTCCAAAAAACTGATCACAAGTACAAACAGGACACAGAATAAATATACGTCCACAGCTTATAGCTAATTTCCCAAAACCAAATTCGAAGAAAGACCACACTGAGTCACAATAAATTATGTTAGCGCTTTCGTTTACTGAAGATAAGCAAACTTCATCAGACAATAAAAAGTAAACCAAAGAGATTCTTAAATATCCCAAATTACATGACACCATCATACTAATTAACAAATTTTCAAACCCTGCCTCCATTTAAAAAGATAACTACAACAAGTCATCCTATCATATTAAACAATTCCGAACATACACATTTAGATATAAGCAACATAATACAAATAAAAATGTGTATAAAAAATGTAAACATACAAGAATCACATCACTAGATTATTTAGGCTTATAAACAAAAACATTCACAAGTTCATTCCATACCTAACTGGCCATCTATGTTGTGTCTTTCGGCTTTTCCCGGTTAGGGGTTGCCACAGCGGAACTACGGTCCGCTAATGCTTGGCAGTTGATTTTTACATGCTGAGTTGCCGGCCCTAACGCACAACCTTCAACAAAGGTACGCCCATTCATGCATGTCTCCACAGAAGATGCTCTAGCTGAGAATCGAACGGGACAACGTCTTGCTGTGAGGCGACAATGCTACCCAAGCACCACCACTGCAGATCCTTAACTGGCCATCTATACATAACAAAATTTCATTCCAGTTCCAAAAGCAAAGAAGAAGGAAAGACCGACAATTTAATCTTGCTGAAGTTAAATTAAATTAAATATGAAATATGTAAGAATTTAAAAAAAAAAAAATATATATATATATATATATATATATATATATATATATATATATATATATATATATATTACTAATAATGATAGTCCTAATGGTACTGTAGCATTATCAAAAAGTTACCTACAAAGTGATTTTAACTTAAGAATACATTTAATAGACAAACTATCATTAAGTCCTAGGGGTGCATGGGCATTAAGTCTCAACTGCCATGCCAGTTCCTTTTCATCCAATTTCAACGATAATGGACCCCCCCCCATCATTATCCACTATTTTGTCTATGGCAAGAAAAAGGAAACAATGAGACGGGTTGGCCTTAACATGCCTTGCTAAAGCATTATTTAAGTTAAGTTTACTGATGTTATAGACATGTTCATAGATTCTATTCTTAAAGGCCCTCTCTGTCCTGCCAACTTAAAAGGCTGGACAATTCTGGCAGGTACTCAAATAAACAATGTTCTTTGATTCACAATTGAATTTTCCTTTAATACAATAAATAAATAAATAAAACATTGTTCTCTGAACAATACTGTTCTCTGTTATGGTCTGAAGAAGTGGTGGTGACACCATGAAAGCGCTTACCTTATGAATAAAAGACATTCCAGCTTTTAAATAGCACTGAAGTCGTGACTTCCTACAACATTGTTTGGTCTGTTGGATGTTTTATGATATATTTTTAACTTAAATAATGCTTTAGCAAGGCATGTTATGGCCAACCAGTCTCATTGTTTCCTTTTTCTTGCCATAGACAAAATAGTGGATAATGATAGGGGAGGTCCATTATCGTTGAAATTGGATGAAAAGGAACTGGCATGGCAGTTAAGACTTAATGCCCATGCACCCCCAGGACTTAATGATAGTTTGTCTATTAAATGTATTCTTAAGTTAAAATCACTTTGTAGGTAACTTTTTGATAATGTTACAGTACCATTAGGACTATCATTATTAGTAATATATATATATATTTTTAAAATTCTTACATATTTCATATTTAATTTAATTTAACTTCAGCAAGACTAAATTGTCGGTCTTTTCTTGTTCTTTGCTTTTGGAACTGGAATGAACTTTTGTTATGTATAGATGGCCAGTTAGGTATAGAATGAACTTGTGAATGTTTTTGTTTATAAGCCTAACTAATCTAGTGACGTGATTCTTGTATGTTTACATTTTTTATACACATTTTTATTTGTATTATGTTGCTTATATCTAAATGTGTATGTTAGGAATTGTTTAATATGATAGGATGACTTGTTGCAGTTATCTTTTTAAATGGAGGCAGGGTTTGAAAATTTGTTAATTAGTAAGATGATGTCATGTAATTTGGGACATTTAAGAATCACTTTGGTTTACTTTTTATTGTCTGATGAAGTTTGCTTATCTTGAGTTAACGAAAGCGCTAACATAATTTATTGTGACTCGGTGTGGTCTTTCTTTGAATTTGGTTTTGGGAAGTTTGTTCAATTAATTCAGTGTTATAGCCTAATTTCACCTGAACTATATTGCTCCAAACCAAGCCACTATTTCAAATCCTACATACTCTCAACACCTCCCTCCCATCACCCCTTTCTTACCATCACCTCTAAAAAAGGCTCCCCCTCAACAACCCTTCTTCCCTATTTCTCATACATCACCTCCATCACCTCTTCCTCAACATCTCCCTCTCTCTATCAGGCAACATCCACCCAAACCCAGGACACAACTCAACCAAACATCTAAGCAGCAGCCCCAACAAACTCCTCAAACCCAAAACCATCTGGCTAACCACTTTCAATATAGAAAGCCTCAAAAACAAAATCCCCAACTTACATGCCTAGCTTGCTCACAACCAACCCGATATTACAGCTATCTCTGAGACATGGCTTAAACCGTCCATCACTGACAATGAAGTCCTTCCTTCTGGCTACGACATCCTTCGCAATGATAGAACCCAGAGAAAAGGTGGTGGTGTGGCTATTATCTACCCATCCACCCATACTCCAACTCCATACACCAACCCCATCCCTACCTTCTCCAATGCCGAAATATCAATAGGCTACTTAAAACTTAACAACTTAAATCTAAGTGCATCTGCTCCATCTATATCCCCCCCAGGCAATAATACCAAAACATTAGAAGACATACTATCCTGGTTTAGCTCCAATATAAAACTCGAAACCTTTATCTTTGGCGATGTGAATATTAACTGGGCCTCCCTCAACTCCGACACCCCATCCCATTCAATCAATCTGTACAACTTCACCCAACTCATAAACCTTCCAACCAGGCCAAACAAAGATGGAACCTCTGGCACCATCATAGACTGGATACTCACTACCAACCCCCACCTTGCCTCACAAGCCAACCTTCTACCCGATCCTCTCATTGACCACCTACCTGCCTTTGTTGACTGCATATCCTCCACCCCACTAAAACCTCACTAATATATCCAAACCCGCAACTTATCCTCCCTCAACTCTGAGATATTCTCAGAATGCCTGAAGCACACTGAACGGTCACCCCTACAAACTCTCCCACTTGACGATGCATTATCCTATTTTAACAATACTTTCCTAACATCCTAAATCAACAGCCCCCCCCCCACGATCCAGATGAATCAAATCCCTGCCCCTGGCTATCACAGCAAACTAAAAATATCATGCATCAACGTGACATAAAATGGAAAAAATACCAAAAATTAACATTACCAACTCCCTCCTAGAATTTAAACAACTACGGAACTTAGTCAAAAAATTAATAACCAAAGACTGCAAAAGCTACTTCAACAAACTCCAATCCAGCACTCATCCAATCCAAAACAATTTTGGAGCTCCGTTTCCTCCATCCTTCATCCAGGCAATAGAAGCAACCCATGCCCAGACCCAACTCTCACCAATCTACAAACTGCCACCAATTTCAACCATTTCTTCATAGATTGCATTGCAAAACTATCCTCCTCCTTCCCTGACCACTCATCCTGCCCCCCTCCCCCCTCCAGCAAACATCCTTTTTCCTCCCCCTTTCCCCTCAAACCCATCCCCACAAACACAATAAAAGGACTTCTCCTCAAGCTAAAACCCTGTCACAATGCACCAGATAATCTACCACCCACCTTCCTCAAACAATCTGCTGAAACGATCGCCTATCCTGTATCCATTCTCATAAACAGGTCTATACAGGAATCCTATGTCCCAACCATCTGGCGCCAAGCATACATCATTCCACTTCACAAAGGCAGTAAAAACATAGACACAACCAATTTTAGACCTATAGCCATACTCTCCCCTCTCTCAAAAATACTACAAAAAACTATCCATGCGCAAGTCATGCAACTTCCAAACCTAAACAAACTTCTTTCCCACACCCAATGCGGCTTCTGCCTCGGCGACAGTACCATCACTGCCCTCCTTTCCTTTCTAGAGACTATCAACCTAGCATGTGATAATGGCAAATATGTGTCATCACTATTTTTAGACCTTTCAAAAACATTCAAACCATCTCCCACTCCTTACTCCTATCCCAGCTCTCATCCTTACATCTCTCTCCTTCCACCTTTGCCTGGTTAACTAGCTACCTATCCAACTGCCAACAAGCCATCCAGTGGAAAGAATCTACCTCTCCTTTCCAACCACACACACCGGGGTCCCCCAAGGCTCAGTTCTAGGTCCTCTGCTCTTTAACATATTTATCAACAACTTCCACCTCTCGATCACTGAAGCCTCTGTCATCCAATATGCAGATGATTCTACTATCATCTCCACAGCCTCCTTCCCCTCTGAACTGCTAATAAAATTCCAACTTGCCTTTTCCAAAACAGAATCCTGGATGAAAGCCAATCATCTTGCCCTAAATGCCACCAAAATAAAACTAATGATCTTTACCCATACTAGAAATTCCACTTTAGACAGAAACCTGTTCTGCATTACAATCCAAAATAAAACTCCAACCAAACTGCTAGGCATCATTATTGATTTTTATGTGGGTTTTGTCTAATGTGTTTGATCTATTTGATTTTGGAACATATTTCAATATATGGGGTTTATCCCTTTAAGAGGTGTACTATAAGTGTGACTCAAAATGGTGGAGTTTCTCTTTCTTGTCAGTCATTTTATGTGCATTGAGAAAGGCTAGCATTAGCCGAAACCGGTTTGCATTAGCACTGGTTGCTACCACTGCTATTATGGTTGATGGAACTATGTTGGAATAAATGATTTTCACAATCCTGTATGTGCTGGTCCATTTTTGGTGGATTGACTACATTTTTTTGGGACCGTGCACGCTGGTCTCACGTGCGTGATTCCTTGGTTGGTTTGGTTGCAGTCGCATTTCTTCTTTTTCACGCTGGGGACGCCTGGATTGTGGTTCCACTTCACCAGTCATCACTTTTAGGGTATTGCCTTTGTCTAGACAATTATTAGTACCAGATCCATTTAAACATTTTATGACATTTGTTCTTTTGGAAGTATTCCGCCATCTAATTGCCATATTTCTGTCGGGGTTGTTTTTTGGAACGTTTGGACTCTAGTTAGTTTTGGATTTTCATCTTTTGGGCCTTCAGCAACGGTCTGTTGGATTTTACATTGACGACACATTCAGGATTTAACATCTTTTTTCATTTGAGCGTCCTATGGTCGACTAGTTAACAGAATTGTGTGCTTTTACTCAAAGGTACTGTGTTGTTAAATAGTCATTTTTATTTTCTGCATTTCGTGGAATGTTCGCCATTTTTATGGTTCGCAGCCTACGCATTGGTGGATGAACATTCACTATTGAACATTTTTCTGTTATTTGGTGGACTTTGGGACAATTATTTTTGAACATTGGGTCTTTTAACTAAGGTACAGAGTGGCCATATAAATAATGCATTTTCTTGATTTTGTACATCATTTGGCTAGAGGCTTCAGCACTTACGGATGAATAACTGGCATGAAGCATATGTATTGTTGCTTCATTTGGGTCATGGTATACCATCATTTTTTATTTTGGGCCCGCAGGATGGATAACTAGTGGTTGCTGCACTCACTTGGGATTGTCGATATCAAGATAATTGGGTGCTTTTGCCTCAGGTATACTGGATTATTCTAAAGCGTGTTCTACATTCTTCACGGCTTTGGATTTGGAACAAATATTATTTTGGACTTGAACAATAATTGTACTTCTTATTGAACTCTTGTATGATTGGACAGGTTGTTATTTCCTATTATTTTCTAACATACTATGTTGAGTTTAACATGTCCCTTATACTTTATGTTTTAGTTAAACATTGGTCATACGATTATCATGAATGTACCACAATAATCACTATTTTGTGTTTAGGGCACGTTTCATCAAGTGCTATATTAATGTGATGATTTTGGTGGCTATACTTCATATGACTATAAGGGATGGATTTCATGTACTGTATTTCATGATTTACTTATACATATTACAGCTAAAGGTATAAGTAATAGGAACATATTTGGTTTCCATCGGTTTGACTCAACATATGGATAAGGGCAATTGTCCGTTTACATTATGTTTTTTTGACATTACCATGTATTATGGGTTGTGGCCAAACGCCATTTATTTCGGATAAGAGCATTTCATTCCAGGCTTATATTCTTTGGGGATATCCTCACCAGAATGTAGTCTTATTGAATTAATTTGATATTCATATTGGGGTTGTTGGGTGTCCGGTTGAGTGTAAACACCACACCATACTATTCCATTTATTTTATAGAGGTATTATATCTGACCTATTTACGGTGGCCAACAGTTTTGGTGGTGACAAGATTGTCAAGTATTGGCATCAAGTGTATTAGATGAGACGAACGTCGATCTAGTCGGTAGTATTTGGGCAAGCTATTTATAGCTTGACCCACTACAAGCTAATTACAACCAGGACATACCTTTATTTTTATTATTCTCAGATTTAATTCTGGTTTATATTATTGGTATTTTACCATCTATAGTTAGTTTTCTGGTGGTTCCTTGAAATACTTATTCAAATTGGTCACTTATTGTAATAGTGGTCTTAATAATGGATGGATAGTGGTGGTGATTTTACTACAACAATGAGGACATCCTTAATAATCCAAAATTTTTTTGGACTTTTTTCTAACTAGTGACTACTTCTGTTTGGGGTGGTCTGGAACTTATAGGTCCGGTGTGTTGTAATTTTGGTTTTGGGAATTATTTGAATATGGATTTAAATGAAATTTTACATGGGTTAGCGTCCGATAGGGATAATTTAGAGGTGTTTGGCTTAACCACTAATACTGGATTACATATGTCCAATCATATAGAGGATGATCAACAGAAATGCAGTTTTGTTTTTACAAAACTTGGGAGACAGATGAAAATTTTGCGTTCTAATGTATGGCACATGAAATTGTTCAAAGCTTACAAAGCTAAGGATATAAAACCAAGGGGGTTGAGAGTGCGTTTACAACCTTTAGTGGCCCATATAGATAACGAACTATCCAAAGACTGGGCTGAAGCCCAACATTCATCTTCTATGCAATTTGTAGATTGTCTGTTAAAATATTATGACAGAACCATTACTTGCCATCTTTTAGATAGTCAAAATTTATGTGTGGAGGCTGAACAATTTAATAAGCAGGAGTTTTATTCTCAATATGTTTCAGATTTGGCTAAAGACTTGTCTATTCTTGAAAAACAACTCATGAAACGTAAGATTAACAAATTTCATCGTGATCTTATGGACTATGAAAAAGGGAAACCTTTCATCAGTCAGAAAACAGTTAGATTTAGTGAACATAAAATTACTCAGAAGGGGAATAATAAAAAAAGACCTAGGTCCATTCTTAGACATCAAAACATTTCTTCTGATGCCACCTCTGAAGAGGAAACCTCTTCGGCTACTGATGGAGAAGTGTCTTCACGCCAGGCGTCCCCAGTAGCCAAAAGAAGACAATTGCCCCCTTTAGATCAAAGGGTAGGAGGAGGGGGGGCAGAAAACATAGATCTAGGTTCAACTACACCAACTTTACAAAACCTGTTGAAACAAATGATAAAGTAATAAATAATGTTCACAATATTTCTTCTACTGTTCTTTCACCAGTACAAATAGCACTCCTTAATAAAGGATTGAATTTTGTCCCAAGTTCTGTGGTTTCCGAAAATCATTTATTAAATGATGTTAATGATTTTTGCAGATTACTAAACCTCAAAATATTTTTTTCAGATAATGATGTTTCTCAAAGATCAACTGAATTTAGATTTGGAAAGTCCTCATTTGTTCCTCCGATGAACAGACATATTTCCATTTTTAGAGAATGTATTATGAAAGAACTACATTTTGCGAATGTTTATCAACCACAATTTAACAATTTATCTGTTATGGAAAGACAGGCTTTGTTGGAGCTCAAAAACAATCATCAGTTGGTTATTACCATGGCCGATTAAGGGGGTGCTATAGTAGTCATGGACCATCAGGCTTACATTAATGAAGCTTCACGACAATTATCGGATTCTAGCTATTATAAGGAGTTAAATGTGGATCCCACTTCACAGTTTAAGGAAGAAATTGATAGGTTTTTGGAAGTGTCAGTCAACCAGGGGGTGATTAGCGAACAGGTAGCTAAACAGTTGAAGGTGGAGGAACCTATTCCACAATACCTGTATTTACTACCCAAAATACATAAAGATGCTTGTAACCCCCTCGGGTAGGCCAATTGTATCTGGTCGTGGCTCTTTAACAGAACCCCTATCAGCCTTCCTTACACAATATTTAAAACCATTGTTGATCCATATTAGATCGTGTATTCAGGATACTACTGAATTCCTGAATATTGTCAATGACTCGCAGTTAGAATCTTCATGGTGGTTGTGTACTCTTGATGTAGCTTCATTATATACTAGCATCCCCCATGAATTAGGCATCTTAGCCGTATCTTATTGGCTGTATAAATCTAGGTTATACTCAACTGAGTTTAACAATTTTTTGACCAAACTTACGGAATTTGTATTGTGTAAGAACATCTTTTATTATCATGGTAAAGCCTATTGGCAAATTAATGGAACAGCAATGGGGGCCTCGTTTGCCCCCATATATGCAGATCTTTTTATGGGTTATTTTGAGGCCACATACATATATGATATTCAACACAATACATTTTTACCATATCTGGATATTTGGAGGAGATATCTGGACGATTGTTGGATGGTGTGGCGTGGTAACAAGGAACAGCTATCTAAATTTGTTACTTATCTTAATGATAATTCTTTTGGGATCAAATTTACAGCTAATATTGAACATGCATGTATCGTGTTTTTGGATGTTTTGGTTACCAGACTTGATGACAATACCTTAGCTACGTCTGTCCATAGAAAATTTCCCCAATATAACACTTTGTTACATGCTGAGAGCTGTCATCCACGCCACATCATCCATAATATTCCCAAATCTCAATTTATGAGAATGAAAAGGATATGCTCTTCCTCTGAAGATTGTTTTCATTTTTGTGGTGATTTATCTAACAGATTTGTTGATCGGGGATACAATATATATAACATTTCCAAATCCAAGAATACTATCAACAATTTATCACACTCGGATTTGTTGCAATACAAATCCAAGAAGATGGTTCAATCTGGTTCACAGAATAATTCTGTTTTGAGGTTGGTAACTACATATGGGGCAAACACCAATCGTTTCATTGACATAGTTAATCAACATTGGGACATATTACAGTCACATGAGTTTTTGAACAAAATATTGCCTCAGCAATGCTCTTTTTCCTACCGTAGAGGTCGGAATCTGAACTCTTTTTTTACTCATTACAAGAGATATACTCCACACATTTCCTTACAAACCACGTTAGGGGTGATATACTGAAGGGTAGCTTTCCATGTGGCCATTGTTCTTTTTGCAAATATATGTCCAAAACCAGTGAATTTTCTAGCAAAAATACATCTCAGGTTTTTGATATTAGGATATTTGCTAATTGTAGCTCTGATTGGGCTATATATTTGGCCACATGTAATTGTTCTGCATTTTATATTGGACAGACGTCTAGGTCTGTTAAACTCAGAATATGTGAACATATGAGTGCAATTAGGAATAGACATACCACTAATGCCTTATATAAACACACCTTGGAACACCCTTCTGCTACCTTTACATTTGTGATTATCGACAGAATTATTTTACATCGTAAATTTAAAGCAGGATGGCATCAAAAACTTAATGATATGGAGAATAAATGGATCATTAGGTTAGGGGGTCTTTTCAGACCTGGATTAAACACATTAGAACCAATATATTGAGATTTAGATCTTTGTCTCAACCAATGTCCTTTTTAGAGCATTTTTGTAATCAAACCAATGACAGATACATTTTTTCATTTTTTGGTCTCATAATTGCTTGCATAAAGTATTTTTCACAATATAATATATGCAAGACATTGTATTTATATTATATTTAGACTTGTTTTGTCTTACTATCATCATTGGTTTGCACTATATGCACATATCCAATATATGTATACATATAATTATTTACATATTTGTCTATATATTCCCATAGTGTTATATGTTTTTTTGGGAGATATATATACTTTTTTGGGTGATATATGCATTTTGTTACAAAAGTTTTTTGTATGGGAATTTTTATGTGGGTTTTGTCTAATGTGTTTGATCTATTTGATTTTGGAACATATTTCAATATATGGGGTTTATCCCTTTAAGAGGTGTACTATAAGTATGACTCAAAATGGTGGAGTTTCTCTTTCTTGTCAGTCATTTTATGTGCATTGAGAAAGGCTAGCATTAGCCGAAACCGGTTTGCATTAGCACTGGTTGCTACCACTGCTATTATGGTTGATGGAACTATGTTGGAATAAATGATTTTCACAATCCTGTATGTGCTGGTCCATTTTTGGTGGATTGACATCATTATTGATGAAAACCTAAAGTCTGACTCCCACATATACTCTGCTATCAAGAAAACTCATCAGAAGATTGGTCTGCTATCCAGGCACAATCGCTATCTCAGCCCCTCCACCTGACAAACACTTGCAACTACCTTCCTCCTCCCATCTCTTATGTACAGCACTCCCCTATTTACCAACCTCTAACTAGGCCTGCGCTCCAAACTGGAAGCCTGCTACCACAAAATAAGCAAATTCGCTACCAACTCCAAAAGTTCATCTCATCACTGCCACTCACTACTCACCCTCAAATGGTTAGAACTCCCCAACTACCTTAGATATCTGCAACTCACCGCTACTCACAAGCTCATCTTCAAACCATCAGACTGTCCATCCCTAGCCAAAGTGCTAACACCCTACACTCCCTCCCACTCCCTAAGATCCGAGAACCAAAACCTGCTTCAAGTATACAAACCCTCTCATCCCCCAGGCCATCTACTACTATCCTGCACAATAGCCAAACTTTGGAACTCCCTCCCCTTTCACCTACGCAACATACCTAACCATAATAACTTCAAAACCCAGCTCTTCTCACATCTATCATCCAAATGGGAATGTCCCTCTCATGCTCCTACCTAAATTACCTCCTTCAGTTTTGTTCCTATCCTCCTCTTTATATTTTTACATGAATATCTAATGAGCTTTTTTTCTGTCAGTCTGGTTTAAATATGATTAATGAGATTTCCTATTCTACTAATATTACCTAATACACTAGACTGAATACTGTCTATTAATAGTAATGTAATGCAACCCTACAGATATGTAAATGTTATGCAATGTAAATGTAATGCAATGTAATGTAACTATTCTTGTGGAGCTTTTCTCCCTGGGCCTCCACTGAAAACGGGCTGACTCTGCCCAGTGGACTATCCCGGTCAACAAATGCAAATAAATAAAATAAATACATTTTAGTTTTCCTACTGATATTCTTGCAGCTTTAAATATTGACAGGGGTTCATACAGGTCACCTCAAAGTGTAGACTACATGTACACTTAATGTAATATCTTTCTGAGTGACTAGAAAGGACAAAAATTTGATAAGACTTTTATTGAATGCATATTGTGTACACTTAGGGCCAGATTCAGGAAGGCTTACACGGAGTTCAAGAGTAGTGTAAGCCTCCGTGTAAGCCTCCCGATTCAGGTACAGCCCAAACCTCCGTATAAGAGACAGCTAACACATCTCTTACACGGACTGGGCATGGAAATGCTCAATACCTCATTTGCAGCTCCAAGATATGCAAATGAGGTATTTGAGCGATCCACAAAGCAGAAACCAGTCCGTGTAAGGAACGTGTTAGCTGCAGAAATGTACTCAGCTGACAACTGAGTACATTTCTGCAAAATCAAAACGCAGACTATGTCAGCTCCAAATAAAGGGTGCATATGTGTCATTAAGCATGCCAATGGCCAAATATGTGGCCATTGGCATGAAAAGTGTTGCAAAAATAAGTTATTTAACTTTTTTTTTTCACGGGATTTTGTGTTTAACTGCAGCATACCAGCATAAGCGGGTGCTACCTAAAACTGAAAACCGAAGCTTATAAGCCCACAATTGTGGGATTTATGTATTACATGGAATGTCAATGGAGGGACTTGCAGACTAAAAACAATATGACCTCCGTTTATTGGTTGTCAAGGGGGGGAAGCTCTGTGTAAGATATGTAACTAAGCATTACTAGGCAATCCTATGTAAATGAGGGTTACAATACTGAATCACACGGCCACATAGGTAATGAGCACTTTCTGAGTAGTGTAAGAGTTAGAGAAGGGGGAGGAACAGAGTAAGAGGTAGGTGACATCACGGAGGGGAAGGATAGAAAGAAATGGACCAGATTGGAGGGCATAAGGTAACAGATGACAGACAGACATCAGGGAGGGAGGTGTGTCCCAACAGAACACTAGGAAAGTCAAGAAATTGAGGGTATACGCTATCCCTACACTCAAAGTTTCTTGATATATGTGCATTGTGGCGTGTGCGCGTGTAAGGCAGGTTCAACATGTGGGGCGTGTTGCAAACTGTTTACAACGGTTTCTTGCGGGCGTGCGTGTGTAAGGCAGTGTGCAGCGTTTTAGCATGAATCAGCCTAGCTAACACCGTGTAAGGATGTGTGCGCGTGTAACACGGTGTAGGGATGTGTGCGCGTTTAAGTGACTGTGGCGTGTTTAAGCTGGTGTGCACATTGCTCCCCCTCAGGAAACAGAGAGGAAACAGGAAACAACCAAAATACAGGGAAACTGCCAGGGAATACTGCTGGAGTTAATTGGTGGAAACAATTACAAGCAGGCAATTACACAGGCAGACTAGAAGCCCAGCCCAGCACTTAAAACACAACAAAGAGCAGTGAAGGCTGTTTCTCACAAGAGATACTGCCAGAAACTAAGCTATCAGAATTGAAAACTGAAAAAAAGCTGAACTCAGAGCAGAAATGCTAGGGGCTGCCGTGGCTATTATAATCAGGCATAGGCGAATTGCTGAGGGTGGTGACAATGCAGACGCTGACAGACAACCCATAGTGAGGAGAAGGAGAAGAGTATACAGGCCCAGGGTCACCTACCATGGGTTACATGAGCTGGAGATAGTAGAGCTATAGAGTGGACAGAGAGCTCCTGCAGCAGATTGTTGAGCTGTGCAGGCCACACCTCACACACAGAACCAACAGAGGGGAACCCATCCCAGTGGAAACCAAGGTATGTGTTGGCCTAAGAATACCAGCAACAGGGACCTTCCAGAGACCAACTGGCGATATGATGGGGATATCACAGGCATCAGCCTCCAGGGTACTGCACCAGTTCCTGGATGCCATGTCACCACATGTCAGTGATCATATATATGTCCCTAATGACCGTGAGGTTGTGGCCAGCAATATGCGTCTCTTCCAGCAAATAGCGGGATACCCTGAGGTGCTGGGTGCAATAGACTGCACGCACATACGCATCAAAGCACCAGCCGGTGAGCGGGGTAGAGTCTACATTAACCGCAAGGGATACCCCTCCATCAACTGCCAGGTCGTGTGTGATGCCCAGGGCATAATAATGAATGTGTGTGCTGGCTGCCCTGGGAGCTACCACGATTCCCACATCTGGCATCTGATGCAGCTGTACCAATCATTTGCCAATGGGGACTTCCCACACGGACACCTAGTGGGGGATGCAGGTTATGCACTTGAGCCGTGGCTGATGACACCCATCAGAAATGCACACACACCTGAACAGGAACGCCATAATGAGGCACACGCACAAACACGTAATATCATAGAGCGTGTGTTTGGGCTGCTCAAGTCACGGTTCCGGTGTCTGGACACATCTGGTGGAGCTTTGCAGTACACACCAACTACATGTACCCAAATGATCATGATATGTGCTATGCTACATAATATGATCCTGCAGAAACAGCTGCAGCAGGACCAGCACAGGGCTGGGCCAAACATCCCCCCACCATTGCCAAGGCCACCACAGGCAGGGGTGACTCGGAGGAGGAACAACCTGACCTTGTCCCAGTAGGCAGAAGGTGGCATGCCTAGTATGCCTGGGCGTTGGCAAAGAGGCAACCATAGCACATACGCTTGGTCAGTAGGAACACTGGGACTGATACCCGCTCTGACTCACTCATACAGTAACAGGGATGCCTAACATGACACAACCTGCTTCCAAATGTACAGGGAGTGTAGTATGTGTATCCGACAGAGGTGGCCCTGCAGCACCACCTGAGGCATGAATGCCATGTGTTAAGTAATGTAATATCATGTACAATATGCACACCTGAGGACCCCAACTAACATCCATATCCACGCATATGACCCTGCGGAAACAGCTGCACATCATACAGTGATGTACATGTGCAAAAACATGGAACAAGATACAAAATGAGGGTGTCTAGCAATAAATAGCATGGATAACCACACACCCATGTTTGTACCACAACAAGAAGCAACATGGAATAGCCATGGTCAAAACCAATGGCTAAAACCGACTACTACTATATAGCCTGCTGCAGACCACTGTCCTAATAGCAGGAACTGCCCCAGGCCTATGTCCATAGGTTCATACTAGGCTATCTGCCCTAGGGCATTAATAAGCCTAGCCCAGAGTTTTGTGGCTTCTGCCACCCCTGCAAGTTGATGGATAATATGCCCATTATTTTGCTGTGCCTCTGTCAAGCAGTGATACTGAGGTTATCCCTGGGGTATACCTGCAATCTCCCATCCATTGGTCAAGATCTCACTTGAACAAAGCCAGTGAGGTGCTCAGCCCCACATGTACCAGGATGTTGTTCCACAGCATATGGACTCTCTGGGTGATGCATCTGTCCCTCCAGCACATCCTATTAATATCTGTGTTGAGGTTTAGGTCTCCTGCCCTTGTAGTTCTGATGGATGTAGAGGTCTTGAGGTGAAGCATGTTCATAAATTCTGGGTTGGACATAGCCTTGTATGTCAGGCACAGGTCACCTCTGAGCAGTCAGTAAGTGACTGAATACAGCTGGAATTCCTTCAGTCGGGCAGCATAAGAAATATGTTTGAGACCCTTTCACCTCCTGTCGAGGAATTTGTGGGCCCATCCAATCTGAATGGGGCAGTGTATGCAATCATTGGTGTGATGAGTACAGGGAACGATGACCTCCCTTGATCTAGATGTGAATCACTGCATGATGAGGTGGCCAATGTAGAAGGCCTTCCAAACTACCCTGGCAATGTGAGTGTCAAGCAAAGGTCACTGTCAACCTGGGTGCCCAGGTCCCTGATAACCTACGTTGTGCTTAGAGGATTGCCACCTAGATGGGAAGTAGTGGTAACCTTGTTCTTCCTGAAGGGTATGGCTATGCATTGTTTAGTGTTTAATGTAAGGCCATGGCCGTGGCACCAGTTATCTGTGTCTATGAGACCCTTCTGAAGGATGTCTGTGTCAGATGGGTTTCCAGCTATGCTTCCCAGTTTGCAGTCATCTTCAAACGTTGTCAGCCATAATCCTCCTGTGTTTGCTCGTACTTCTGAAAAGTAGATACTGAACAAATGTGGGCCCAGGACTGAGCCCTGTGGGACACCACTTGTGACAGCTCTGGAGTGTGAACTGGCACCAGCAACTTTGACCCTGTGTGTTCCGTCACTTAGCCAGTTTGCAACCCATGCTGTGATGTATGGGTTCACAATTAAGCTGGTGATGTTTTCAATGATACCTGAGTGGGGTATTGTGTGAAAGCCTTTGCCAGGTCAAAGTAGGCTGTGTGGACTGCCTTGCCCACGTCAATGGCCTGGGTGAGTGTTTTGAAAAAGTCAACCAAGTTTAAAAGGCATGATCTGCCCTTGACAAAGCCAAACTGGATTGGATCCAATGTCTGCAAGTCCCTATGTCTTCATTTAGAATTCTATTATGATCCCTCCATAGCTTAGCAGAACAGGCTTGTCAAGCTGATGGGATGGTAGTTTCTGGGGTTGGTGGAGGCACCTCCTTTGTGAAGTGGGTCCACCATTGCTGTATGCCACTCCTTGGGAACATATCCTGAGGTGAGGCTAAGATTAAACAGCTGCCCTAACTGCGGGTGTAATTACTCATTGAGTTCATGGAGCACACAACTGGGGACACCATCTGGTCCCATGGATAAAGTGTTTTCTGCCTTGGATTGAGCAGTTCCCACCCCAGCAGTGGAGATGTTTGGGGGCTACAATCCTCTGGTGTACATACCCCCAGTTGGGGAGGGGAGAAATCTGCACTGAACCTGTCAGCCAGTATGTTGCCAATGTCTGTAGGTGCAGTGATATCAACATTATTCTGAACTAAGTCTGAGCATATCTGGGAGTTTCCTCCCAGGTTTCAAACATAGGTATAAAAGGCCTCATGATTGTCCCTGGAGTCCTGAGTGGGTTTACTCTCAAAACATGCCTCGGATGATTGTATGGGGAACCCAGTGTTTTACTCACAATGAGCAGGGTGTCATCCCCCACGGATTACGCTCTATCTTGTAGTAGCTCCTTCCTTGTGTTGTACAGCTTGTTTATGGCTAGGGTCCACCAGACTGGATGCTTGCCTGTGGTACAAAGAGTCATTATTATTTGGGATTGCCTGAACCATGCAGTCCTGGAGGTGCTGGTAGAAGGCATTTCTAAGTGATACAGTGGCTTGGGTAATGGTGTCTGCTGGCCTGGGGGCCTTGAAAGAGACCACACCAGTCCTCAGAAATGTGAAGTCGGCATTTGAGAAGGTCTTCACCGTTTCATTTCCCATCTGGGGTGTGGGTGGGATGTGGACTCCCACTGAGAGTAGTCCATGATCTGATCTCACCAATGATGGGTATATGTCTGGTGTTGAACAGTGTGACCCCATGTTCGCGATGATGTGTTCTAGTATGTTACCTCCACTTGAGGGGATTGGGACCAGTTGTTTCATGGCATTTCAGTGTATGAACTCTTGGAACCTTTGTGTTAGAGTGTTGTGGCATGATTAGTGATCCCAGTCTATATGTGGATAGTTGGAATCACCCAGTAGGATGGTGTTTGGAGATACATTTATCCCCTTCAGTGTTTGCAGGATAGCTGTGTGAGGTACCTGAGTTTGAGCGGGTGGCATGTAACATGCTACAAACTGCAGAGCAGTCTTGCCTACAGTCACTGGCACCTGGATGGTCTCCGATGCATCGTGTGTTGCCACCAACCATGAAGTGAGGGTGTCCTTGATGAATATGGACACCCACCATCCTTCTTGGTGTTGTCGGGATGCTGGTGCCGGAATGCATGATATGAGGTAACACCCGATAGTGCCGGGGTGCTGTCAGAAGCTGTGAACCAGGTTTCAGGAACAGCACAGACATCAATGTGCTACATACTGAGAAGGGCATAGAGTGTGTGCAGCTTGAGGTTGAGACCTTGGGCATTGAGCAGCATTACCCTTAGTGTCTTTCCTTTACTGTGTTCTAGGGTGGTAGGTGTAGAATCTGAATCTTGCATAAAAAAGGCACAATGGGGGTGGCAAGAGCATCATCTGAAATCCGGAAGCCCAGGGGTGACAGGTGCAAGCCGTCCCTTGCAAATCACCGTGGCCTGTCCAGCATGTCATCCCAGGCAGACAGACATTGGAACCCCTTAGAATGACACCATAGTCTAAGCAAAATACTACAGCTGATCATCTTGTCTCTGTTTATGTGGCATCATACTTGGTGAAGGTAGGATACTGCTGAAGGTCAGGGTCATACCTGCCTGGCCTACATAATCAGAGGGATCCTCTATGTCTCTTTCCATGTAGTCCAGGGAGGTACATCTCAGGTCGTTCACACCAGCATGGATTATGACTGGGTCAGACCTGTACTTGCAGTTTAGTGACCTGAGTGCTTGCATTGTGTGGTGGATTCCAGTGCCCGATAGGCAGCTTACTGTGACCTCCTCTGTACCTGATCTGGTGAGTGGGACATCAGTGTGTCTGACTATGGAGTCACCTATGACAAGTGTGTCTGGCATTGTGTTTGGCCTTAAGGGCTGTGACTGTTTGGCACACCGACTCTGTGGTCAATGTGTTGCATGTGCTGTGCCCTGTGGAGGCAGTTGTGTGAGTGTCTGCTGTGGTGGCCACCGCCATTCTGGTAGACTTCTGATCAGAGCCTCCGAGAGTGTCTCTGTGTGTCTATGTGTATGATCTTAAGTTGTGACAGTGCCATGTGAGACTGGATTAAAGATGTGTGTGTGGTTACCTTCACCTCTCTCTGGTCTTGCTAGTCCTATGTTGAGAGAGCTCAGCCTCCACTTTGGCTATATAGTTGCATCTCTCACATGTATGTGTGTTTTATGGCAGAAGGAGAGGGTTGTCAGTGTACATGAGGCAACTGTAACAGTGCCTCAATATTCCCAGGTTCACCAGCTGAGCAGGAGAGGACACTAGCAACTGATCCCTAGACATGCTAGAAGGAATAGACAAAACAATGTTAGAATACAGGGAGATATCAAGCCCCCCAAGCCACATCATACTGTTTGATTGACAATAGCTACACATACACCGGTGTTTCATAGTGTCATAGTGTACTACTAGGTTATCTGCCCTAGTGCATGTATAAGCCTAGCCATAGTGATGTGGCTATTGCCACCCCTTATAGTGGTAATAAGTGTACAGAATAGATTCTGAATATTGTGCCTCTGACTTAGTAGTGACACATTATGACCCCTTACGTAATTGAATAACATGACTGTGTCTCTGTCTAGTCTGTACCTCCGTCTCATATGCAGTTGTCCAGATGTCTCCTGAAGAGAGTCAGTGAGGGACTCTGTCAAACATGAACTGGGATACTCTGCTAGAGTGTGAGATGCCTCTGAGTTATGACTCTGTCCCTCCAGCATGTCCTATACATGTATGTGCTGAGGTTCAAATACTCAGCTCTCATGGCTCTGGTGGATTTGGATTGCTTGCAGTGGAGTATGTCCACCAAATCCTGATTGGACATGGTCTTGTATGTCAGGCATAGGTCACCTGTAAGTATCTTGGTATGACACTGAACAAAGCTGGACTTCCTCTATTCTGGAAGCATATGACATGTGTTGAAGAACCCTGATCTTCATGGTAGGTACTTTTCGGTGCAAAGGTGCAAAAGGCAGGATCTGCCCTGTACAAAGCTGAACTAGGTGGGAACAAGGGTCCGTAGGTCAGTAATATGTCTGTGTAAGAGCTCCATGACTCCTCCCATATCTTTGCAGACAAGGCTGGTTAAGCCTGTGTGGTGGTAGTTGCCATGGTCTGTGGTGGCATCCCCCTTGTGGAGTGGGACCACTGTTGCCGTATGCCAGTGTTCAGGTACATATCCTGTAGCAAGACTAAGGTTAAATAGCAGTTGTATATATGGGTCCAGCCCCTTCTGGAGTTCACATAGCATGCAACTGGAGATACCAGCAGGTCCCATGGATGCTGTGTACTTGTCTTTGTTGAGTGTGGCTCTCACATGGACATCCAAGATGACAGTGAGGTTACATACAGCAGTGATAACTATCTTGTTTTGGGGGTGAGGGAGGGGGTAAATCGCACTGAAGCTGTCCATGGAATGTTGCCAATATCTGTCAGGTCACTGGAATATATGTTGTTGTGTACCAACTCTGAGCATATCCGAGGGTTCACAACCAGGTGTCTGACATAACTGAAGAAAGCAGTGTGGTTACCTTCATTGTCTTTGGTGATTTATGTCCCCAAGTTGACCTTGCATGTCTTTATGAGATAATGTAGCTTTCTACTAGTGCTGATCACAGCTGTCTTCCCTTTGGAGATGTAGCTCTGTCTTGCATTAGTAACCCTCATCTGTCATACAGTTTGTTTATGGCTGGGGTCCACCAGACAGGACACTTTTCCTTTGTGGAGAGGGTCCTGTTTTCAGTTGTGATTGTATGGTCCATGCTGTCTGACATCTAGCTAAGGGGAGGTCATTCTGGTTCTGCAGTTATCTTTCATCAGCATTAGAAATGACCACAACAGCCCCTGTGGGGTGTACCTCATGCACACACATCCAGCACCTGTAAAGTCCACAACAGTACCTCACCAGGAGTATGACAGAGCTGGAACACATGTAATGTGTAGTCTGATTAAACAGAGTGCAGCTCCACACACTGCCATGCTGTCCACCCAGATGCAAGCTGTGCCTGATGTAGAAAGCCATGTCCAAGCTGGAATCAATGCACATGCTGCACCTTGTACAATCTGAATGGCAGGGAGCTATGCACATGAGGGACCTAAACCCCAGCACTGACATATATAGGACAGGCTGTACTGCATTATCCAAAACACAGAAGCCACCCCACACATGAGTAAACTACCAGTACAGGTTGTCCATAGAGACACTGGTTGAGTCCCTCAACAGGAATCCTAATGAGTGGATGGGAGATGGGAGGTTTACCCTGGGTATCAATGTTATGTCACAGGTAGACAGAGGCACAGTATACTAAACAAGACATATGACATGTCGAACTATTACAATGTGTTGATGGACAAACACATTCTCCGACTAGCATTAGGTCAAGATACCTCTTGAACACAGCCAGCAAGGTGCTCTGCCTCAAATGGACCAGGATTGTATTCCACAGCATAGGGAGTTTCAGTGATAACTCCATCCCTCCAACATGTCCAACATACATCCCTGCTAAGGTGTAAGTCACCTGCACTAGTGGTTCAGGTGGATCTTCTGAGTCTGAGGTGGAGCATGCCCATTAATCTCTGTTTGGACATGGCCTCGCATGTCAGGCACATGTCACCTCTAAGAAGACGGTATGTGAGTGAATAGAGTGTGAGTGTCTTCAATCTGGCAGCATATGACAGCTGTTGGCCTTCCTTCATCCTTTAGGTCGGGGTCAGTCAGGGTGTCTCCAATTGCTGCAGATGTTGGGTGAGATACAGCCAGAATAGGGCATTCGACTCGATCACCGGTCTGATAAGTGAAGAGTACAGGGAACAATGACCCACTAGATCTGGATGTGAATCCCATCCTGATCAGGTGGGCAATGTAGAAGGTCTTCCTAGCCACTTTAGCAATGTGAGTCTCAGAAGAATGGCGACTGTTAACCTGGGTCCCCAGGTCCATGATAACCACCTCTGTGCTTAGAGGATTGCCACCTATATGGTAGCTTGGGGTCACCTTGCTTTTCCTGAAGGGTATGTCTACACATGTTGTGCACTCTGACTTCAGGCCATGGCCCTGGCACCAGCTATCAGTTACTGTGAGTCCCTTCTGAAGGATATCTGTGTGTGATGCACTGTCCACTATGGTGCCCAGTGTGCAGTCATCTGCTAACATTGTCATCCAAAGTCCTCCCATGTTGGCCTGTACTTCTGGGAAGTACATGACAAACAATGGGGGCCAAGGACTGAGCCCTGTGTGACACCACCTGTGACCAGCCTGGAGTCTAACATAGTGCCAGCAACTTTAACCCTGTGGGTCCCGTCCTTAAGCCAGTTTGCAACCCATCTTGTGACATATGGGTTTACATTTCAGTTGTTAGGGTTTTCCACAATACCTGAGTGGGGTATTGTGTTGAAAGTGTTGCAAGGCCAAGGTAGGCTGTATGGACTGCCTTTCCCCAACAATGGCCTAAGTGACCAATTTGAAGATGTCAACCCAGTACAAAAGGCATGATCTGCCCCTGACCAAGCCAAAATGGGATGGGTACAATGTCTGCATGTCCCCTATATCTTTGTTTATGAGCTCAATTATGATCCTCTCCATAGATTTGCAGACTACACTTGTTAAGCTTATGGGGCAGCAATTAACAGGGTCTGTAGAGGCACTGCCTTTGTGCAGATGTGCACAACTGGACCCTAACCAGGCTGTTGTGCACACTATGGAAATGTAAAGCAGTGATAGGACTAAAGCCCAGGATACTGACCACCACAGTGAAAGTACTGAAACACTACACTAGACAGTGCTGCAGTGTTAGGTCAGTATGAACGGATGTTGACAATTGTGTGCAAAGTATCCCATGCAAAACCTGCAGGCACAGTATACTCCCTGTTTTGCTCACACAAAAAGCATTCGGACAGTAACTACACAACATGGCACAGAACACACAACCATAAACTGCAGGTATTTGTTGAAGGTCACACTCATCCACAAATGTGATGGGCTGCAGAGTTCAACATATGTAAAGCCCACACTGGGCATGCTCACACACTTAGATAAATGAGACATCTTTCACACAACATGCGACGGGAAGGCTGAACTGGGCATGCTCACACACTTGGTCCAAATGTTACCCCTAGCAAATGTGAAAACACACCAGAGGATGCTCATCCCCCTTTCTAGACACTGATCATGTAAGCACCCTATAAGTATATTGGAGAAAAGGATTCTCTCAGTAATCTGAATAGCGCGCCATGCTAATGTGTCTGTCTGTAGTGTCATAACATAGTTAGGTAGGAGTTTGAATCCAGCAGGTGTGAAGGGGGGTAAGTGTGTGTGTATAAGTGTGTGTGAAAGCAACATCCCTTTTGGCAACTGGGAAAACACACCACAGGATGATCATTCCACTTTCTAGACTCTGATGATGTCAGCACCCTATAAGTATATTGGAGAAAAGGATTCTCTCAGTAATCCGAATAGCGCGCTGTGCTAATGCGTCCGTCTGTAGTGTCATAACATAGTTAGATAGGGGTTTGAATCCAGCAGGTGGCAAGTGTGTGTGAAGGGGGGGGAAGTGTGTATGAAAGAAACATCCCTTTTGGCAACTGGGAAAACACACCACAGGATGATCATTCCACTTTCTAAACTCTGATGATGTCAGCACTCTATAAGTATATCAGGGGAAAGGAAATTCCCCACTAATGCGAATAGCGCGCTGCACTAATGCGTCTGTCTCTAGTGTCATAACATAGTTAGGAAGGGGTTTGAATCCAGCAGGTGGCAAGTGTGTGTGAAGGGGGGGTAAGTGTGTGTGTATGAAAGAAACATCCCTTTTGGCAACTGGGAAAACACACCACAGGATGATCATTCCACTTTCTAGACTCTGATGATGTCAGCACCCTATAAGTATATTGGAGAAAAGGATTCTCTCAGTAATCCGAATAGCGCACCGTGCTTATGCGTCCGTCTGTAGTGTCATAACATAGTTAGGTAGGGGTTTGAATCCAACAAGTGGCAAGTGTGTGTGAAGGCGGGGTAAGTGTGTATGAAAAAAACATCCCTTTTGGCAACTGGGAAAACACACCACAGGATGATCATTCCACTTTCTAAACTCTGATGATGTCAGCACCCTATAAGTATATCAGGGGAAAGGAAGTCCCCCAGTAATGCGAATAGCGCGCTGCGCTAATGCGTCCGTCTGTAGTGTCTTAACATAGTTAGGTAGGGGTTTGAATCCAGCAGGTGGCAAGTGTGTGTGAAGGGGGGTAAGTGTGTATGATTGATATATCCCTTTTGGCAACTGTGAAAACACACTACAGGATGCACATACCGCTTTCTAAACGATATCACAATTATGTATGGCTTTTGATTACAGACATGCCATGTGTGTTGTGCACACACAGAATGCCCATGTGTGTGGGTTGTCCCTCACAATAATGCATGACATTGATTACACGGTTATGGCAATGAACACATGCTGTATGTGTGTGCCAAATACACATATGTACCTGTGACTTTCAATAGTTACCATGTGTGATGCCTGCCACATGTGAATACATGGTATTTGCACAGGGTAACATTATGACCGTGGTCTTCTGTGCAGATGCTGCATGTGGGATGTGTATATACAGTGTGAGATGTAGATGCTCTCAGCCTAGTAGTGAGGGATGCACACCTGGTCTGGGGCATAAAGTCTACATGTTGTTAATGTACAGGAGCTGCATGTTCTCACCTGTTGTGGGAGTGGTAAGACAGTATTCCATAGCAATGCAGTGACTGCATGCTAAGAACCATTCAGCTAGGGTGTTGTAGCTACACTTATTCATTAGCATTCATTAATTTGTCGGAATCCCTGGTGAGGGTCTGATGCCAACCAAGGTCAGGGGTCTACCAGCCTGTGTCACTTGCTCAGTGATCCCTTCCATGTTCCCTATCACGTATCCCAGTGAGCGACATCCCACATCAGCTGTGGTGGCATGGACAATGACTAAGTCATGTGTCCATGCATCTGTCTGACTTGTATGTTGTTGTTACAGTTTGGCCATGTGTTTCCATCTCATACATGTGATGTACATTAATGGGTAGGGGATAGGGTTGACTGTGTACATGTGGCAGCTGTGACATTACTACATGACACACATATTCCACAACTGTACCATAGAGGTGACTGACAACTGACCTTTGCACATGCTACCGGAGTATTGAGATTACATTGGTGATTGACAGCACATAGGGCCAATGGTGAAAAAGAGACATAGGTCCATAGGTTCGTACAGGGATATCTGCCCAGGGCATGTATCCACCTAGCCAGAATGTGCGTGCCTTTCAACATGCATTGTGAATCTGTCTTGCTATGCCCTTTTCCAAGGTTAGTATACTGTGCCTCTTTCTCACAGTGACACATAAGTGATACCCAGGGTAACCCTACAATGTCACATCCAGTCATTAATATCGCTCTTGAAGATAGTCACTGAGTCAGTCCGCCTAACCTCTATTGGGATAATAATCAGGAATGAAGGGAGCCTCTGAGTTGTGAATGTGCCCCTCCACCATGTCCTATGTATATCACTCCTGAGGTTCAAGTATTTCCAGCGTGTATCCTGGTGGGATCTGGATATTCTGAGATGCAGCATGGCCATTACGTGAGGGTATGACCTGGCCTTCTATGTCAGGCACAGATTGCCTATGAAGAGGCAGTATGTCACTGAGTAGAGCTGCTGCTACTTTAACCAGTCAGTATGTGGCATCTGTTTGAGCACTTTGATCCCCTTGTTGAGGTACATATGTGGTAGCCCCAGTTGCTGCAGGTGTCTGGTAAGGTGCATGCCGACAGGTTCATCATAGTCAATTATGGGCATGATGAGGGATGAGTAAAGGGCACAATGTCCTCCCCTGGCCTACATGTGGATCCCATGATGATGTGGCCCATATAACATGCTTACCTAACCACTTTGTCCATGTTGTTGTCAAATGGTAGAATGCTATCAACCTGCGTACCCCAAGGTCCATAATTCCTTGGTCTGCACTTACTGGATTAACACATATGTGGTACATTGTGGTCACTTAGTGTTTGACAAAGGGGATGACTATACTCTTTCTGTCATTCACGTTGAGGCCATGGCTGTGGCACAAGTCATGTGTTTGCAAGAGTCCCATTTGGAGGATGAGTGTGTTAGCTGTTGAGTTGATTATGGTGTTCGGTCTGCAGTCACCTGCGACTTGCTGAGCCACAGTACTTCCATGCTGGCCTGTACCTATGACAAATATATAATGAACATGACAGCTCCTAGGGCTGTGCCTTGTGGGACACCACTTGTACCAGGTTGGAGGCTGACATGGCTCCAGCAATTCTACCATGTGTGTTCTGCCCTTGAGCCACTGTGCAATACCCATAGTGACATAGGGGTTATTATGTACACTGGTGAGCTTCCCTAGAATGCACAAGTGGGGTATTGTATCCAAGGCTTATGCAAGGTCCAGGTAGGCTGTGTGGACCTCCTACCCCTTGACAGTGGCCTTGGTGACTGTTTCAAACAAAGCAAACAGGTTTGATAGGCAGGATTTGCCATTGACAAAGCCAAACTGTGTATGGTGACATGTCTGTAGGTCCACAATATCTAGATATGTGAGGTTCATGATGATCCTTGCCATAGCTTTGCAGACAAAGCTAGTCAGACATATGGGGGGAGTAGTGTCCAGGATCCGTGACAGCACCACCTGCATGTTGAGGGACCACTGTTGCTGTATGCCACTCTCTGGCCACATATCGTGTATTAAGGCTGGGATTGAACAGTGGTGTTATGTCTGGGTGTAGCTCTTCTTGTGGTTCATGTAGGACACAGCCTGGGACACTGTCTGGTCCCATTGATGCAGTGTTTATTGCTTTGGGAAGGGCATCTCTTACCTGAGCATCTGTGATGTCAGGGGGGGAAGCACTGTGCTGCGAGACGTATGTTCCCTTTTGGTGTGGTGGGGAGAAGGCAGCATTGAACCTGTCCACTAGGATGATGGCAATGTCTGTGTGTTTTATATTTTGTGTGACATATTGTATTACCTCTGAGCATATCTGGGTAGTACCACTCAGGTTACTAACATAACTACAGGCAGCCTTGTGATTATCCTCAGTGGCTTGTGGAATCCTCCCTCAAAGATGGCCTTAGACAATCATATGGGTGCCTGTAGTTGTCATCCAATACTCATCAGTGGTGCCTTCACATTTTGGGAGGTTGTTGTATCATGTAGTGGCACCATCCTTCTATTGTATAGTGAGTTTATGGCTGGTGTCCGGCGCCCAGGACATCTGCCTTTGGAGAATTGGTTCATGCTTTCATATGTGGCTTCATGATCCATGCATTCCTGAATGTGTCCACAGAATGACTCTATACAGGTATCTGCAGTCTGGTCCATATTTTCAACAGGCCTTGGGCTTTTGAAGGTTTCCACATCATTTATGAGGGGTGTGCACTTGCTTGACATGAGCTGTTGTCAGACGTGCGCCCTCCAGACAGAGCAAGGGAGGGTCACAGTCAGCTACCTGTTGGGACGTACCTCCTGGACCACATGGAAAGAGACACAGAGGAGCTCTTACAGCACCCTCTCAAACTCAGGTCTCCCACACAGCCTTCATGCTGACACAGGAGAGTTTAGATTACTCTGCAAACACCATCATACTGGGTGATGCCAGCTACCCAAACATAGACTGTGAACATTACACAAGCCACAATACCCAAGCTCTAAGGTTCCCATTGATCGGACATTCTTTGGCTATGGAACAGGTAACCAACCTTCCCACAAGAGGGGCAGATATAGTAGAGCTAATCTTTACAAACATGAGTACAAACTGCTCACCACTGGGAGTATATCCCTCATTGTTGCAATCAAACCATATACTAATCACACTGGAGTTCTGGATCCCCCACATATGCAAACCTCCAACACATCGATGTGTGTGTGTGTGGGAAATGTCCCTATTAGCAACTGTGACAGTATGGTACAGGATGCAGATCCCCCTTTTGAAACAGTGATGATGTCAGGACTGTATAACTATATCACCTGTAGTAAAGTCCTCAAGTAATTTACATAGCGCGCTCTGCTAATGCGTCTTTCTTCAGTGTCATAACGTGGTTAGGTAGGGGTTTGAATCCTGCAAAGGGAATGTATGTGTGTTAGTATGAGTGTGGTTTATGTGTGTGCACTATGCGGGGAGGGTTAACTGCCTTTTGCCAACTGGGAGAACACACTACAGGGTGCACATCCCTCCTCCTACACACAGATGATGTCAGCACCCTCTAAGTACAGCATTAGTAAAGATTTCTCCAACTACTGCAAATAGCACACTCTGCTAATGTGTCTGTTTCTACTGTCATTGCACAGTTAGGTATGGGTTTGAATCTTGCAAATGGAAAGTATGTGTTTTACTGTTGGTGGGGTTAGTGTGTGTGCACAATGATGGGGTGGGATGTGGCTTTTGCCACATGGGGCTATGCACTGCAGGGTGGTCATTACCCTTAACAAGCAGTGATGTTGATAGCACCCTATACAAACAAAACTACAAAACAGAAGGTGGTGGTACTGATAACACATGTAAGGTAACACTTCTTCAAGTAATGTCCACAAACGGAGTAGGATAATCAAACAATTCTTTTATTCTATACAGACAACATGACAACAGACAACTAACTGCCAGTACTCAGTATAGTGTTACATGCTACTGTAACACGCACATGTATCCGAATATACCTAGATAGTGTTCTGAAGCCTGAATGTGGCAAGTGTGTGGATGTGGGATGTGTCTGTGTGTGCATTTCCATGGGAAACATGTTTTCTGTGGCAATCAGGGTACTACAGTACCTGATGCACATTACATCTTCCAACTGATGAGGTTGCCTGAACCCTGTGAGTACAGGTAGAGAAGGGGATGCCAGTAGTAAACAACATAGTGCACTTCTGAAATGTGTACCTGTCATGTATCAACAGCTACTCATGTAGGGTGATAAATAATGGGAATGGCAGGTGAGCGTGTGCATGTGTGTGGGTAGCAGGGTGTCTATAAATGCATGTGTGACAGAACAGATACATGTAGCTGAATCTACATAACAGCACAAGATGCGCATTGCCATAGTCAATGTTAGCATGTGATGGTGTGCAGCTGGTACACTTTGTTAAGTAGTATGAGTGCAGATAACAATTGAGGACATTCATACAGTTACTGCAGCAGGACTGCTGGGATATACACACATTTATACTGCAACAGTCAACAGTTACCAACATGTTACTACTTATACACATCTATGTAGTCACCCTGTGCATCAGCAACGTGTTTACCTTTACCTGCACCGATGTTGTAGTATGCAGGAGGTGGCACAGTGTCATCATATGCACAGGGTGTGGGTTAGGTATGCCCAAGCCGGCCACTGGTAACACCAATTGACATGTGTGTGTATGTGTGTTTGTGAGGGGCAGCAGTACAGGGTGGACCGTTGTTGGTGCAGTGTGTGTGTGTATGTGTTTGCCCTAGGTGTTAGGTTTCCAGGTTTCTGCATGTGTGTAAGCACGCACACAGTCCCACATAATGGCTGCCATGTACAGGGTTTTGTGGACAGCCACAGACTGCACCTGTCAGGTCATCCAGATCAGTGTCTGTGGGCACGGACACGGTACCTGTGCCTGGCAGGGTACGGGCTCGGCTGTATCGGTACTAACCCAGACTGGGTACTGTCATCGGAAGCAGGGGTGTGTTGACTGGACACAGTTCCCTGTTGGGACTGTCCAGAGCCATGTGCACGTGGTCTCCTGGGGCGTCTGGATGGCAGCACAGACCCAGCATTGCTGGGGCTGGTGCTGGCACTTGAGGCGCGCGAGTGGGCCCGTTGTCGCCATCTTGGCCACTGCCAGCTGGTGCTCTTGCTGGCATACGGCCACGTCGACGCCGCAAACGCACACCATCGCCCTGGCCCATGGACATCTGGTTGTGGAGCAGCTGTTCTATGCCCCCACAACGTCTGTCAACGACATCTGTGAAGTTACGGATAGCATTCGCAACATCATGCATGCCGTCTGTCATGTCTATGCGACATGCTCTCAGCTCCCTCAGACCCTGTCTGGTGTACCTTTCCATACGTGCCTGTGCCTGCATGACAGTTCTAAACATAGTGGAGGTTGACATACCTCCTTGGGCACGACGGCCAGAGGCAGTACGGCCACGGATGCCCCCACGAGAACCCATGGGCGACTGTCTGCATGGTACCATTGGAGGCCTCTGCACATGGCTGCCTTGTGAGGATGCATGTACCACAGGTACCACATTACCCTGATCTATGCCCACTGTTGACTGTCCATCACCTAGGGACAATAGTGACAAAGGATGTAACGGCAGGATGACTGTGCGCATTGACGGGGTTGAAAGCTGTGTACTGTCAATTGGCTGACCAATGACAGACCCAGACACACCTTCCTGCACCATTACAGACATTTCATCATCATCAGTACCTGGGGCACAAGATTCAGGTTCCCTGCTGCAGGTCACCAGAGCAGCACCAGAACCTATGGGAGGAAAACATGGAACACAGATTACAGTCTCAATACATATTTGAAAGAGATGCACTTCAATACTAATGCACACATTCAGAAATGGACACATGCACTCATGGACACTAACATACATGCACACTTGGGCACAGGCACACTTGCACACATGCACACCCCACAGTAAACACACACATCAGTACCGTGTTACACTACTCAATTTACTACCTGTCAATTACAGTTATTGTGAACACAGTCACCAGCATGTCTACTACAGAGTTACACTACTCTTCCTAGTTTTATAAATTGTTTTACAGATAATTTTAAAAAGACTCACCAGCATGTATGGCCTGCCTCATTGCTACATGGGAGGGACCTGGAAGTGTGAAGAGAGCAATGTCAGTGGGCACATGTGTGCCATTCATTTTGCACATGATACAGTACAGTAGTACACTAGTTCCCTTATACACATCAGCTGCACATCATGTCTGTATATATATCATGATGACAGATACATACCACATGCACACCTTATGCGTGCATGAAGTAACAGCGTACAGAACAGTCATATGTACATACCAGGAGTTAACTCTAATCTCACCCTTACCTCTCTTCAAACGTCAACTCAAACTGTACTTCCAAAACCACTGGCTTTGTTCTTCTTGGAGTCCAGGCTAACGTCCCTCTCCCTACCCTCTCTTCACCTTTAACCCCTCATTGTGCATAGAAACTAGCTTCTACCCTGTTTCTTTCACCTTGATGTCCTTCTATGCTCTGACCTACTTCTCCCATCCCTCCCACCTCCTCTTGACTGTCTTCCTTCTTTTCCTCACTTCCCTTCTTGACTCCTGCCTTTTCCATATCATTGTATCTGTCATACTCCTTCTACTTCTCTACCCTTCTGAGCCCTAACTATTATGTATATGGCTTTTGCCTTATTGCATAACCATTATGCTTTAGGTAGGATTGCTTTGAAACCAACGGTACATTGTGTATGACTCTAAACTGTTTGACTTCCTTACATGTATGTTGATTTAATTAACAGGCTGGTGTACAATTCTATTATGTTGGCTGTCTGTATTGACAACTTGTCTGTCTGCCTTTATTACGTTATGTGTGGAGTTTTTCTCCACAGGCCTCTACTGAAAATGAACTTATATCCAGCTAGACTATCTGGGTCAACAAATGTAAAAGTAATAACAATAAATGAATATGGCATCTTACCTGCACGCTGTCTTGCTGCTGTGTGGATCCAACCTCCATCAGGATGCATGATGGTTGCTGTTGTTCTGGGGCTGGATCCACAACACTTAGCAGTAGCCCCTCCTGTCTGGTGAGGGGGGGATGTGTGGCCACCCCCCCACCTGTGGCAGCCTGTTGCCTGCAGATATCTGCAGCACGCTGGCGGACATTTCTTATCAAATCACTGCAGTGATGTCTCACCTGCTCATATGTCCTATCATGCATGCCAACATCATTTATCCTGCTAACAAGGTTTTGCCACAGTGCAGACCTCTCCTGCTGATTCTGGGTGGTGCGTGAGAACAGGATGGCATAGTCACGCACCAGGCTCTGGTGGATCACGTCATCCTCTGCAGCAGAGTAGGCAGGATTCCTTTTAGGTGCCATGTCTATCTGGAAAGGTACACAAACAGGTTATCAGCATAGTATCTCAACAATACATGGTACACATTCTATACAGGGAGTGTTAACTTCTACTTATTACTGATTGGTTAAAACCTGATTACAGTGTAGCTATCATTCTATGTCATTTGTACTAAGTACTTGGCCTTCAGACCAGTTGTTTTACATTAGGGAGGTTGGTGGCAAGCACTGTGGTGGCAGGACACATATCTTTCATCCATTGAAGTTGGGAACTGCTGATTGTGGGCCCAGTGTACAAGTGTATTACTTCTGGTATGGGCAGTTGGCCTTCAGGCCAGTTATTTAACATTAACGAGGTTTGTGGTCTGCACTCATGTGTGACAATAGGCTGTACTCTGCCATTCATAGCTGGGGACATCTGGTTTCAGGTTTATAGTGCCTGCATATCTGAGCTGTATCTTACTGACATTGCTACACCTTGTTTGTTGTAGCAAACACTACATCCAGGCCTCCTGCATCTACCTTTGTTTATATGTTTGTTATCTGTTAGCTTGTTATTTCACTGGTATGCTACTTCCACATAGTACACATCTTTGCAACACATCTGTGACTCACTACTGTTATCTGCATTGCTTACTGTACGTACTTCCATGTTACACATGACAGCAAGTGACTGCTTGTCATTGTTGCATTTACTTCATTGTGACACATTGCACTTAGGTTACCTGGCATTTGCTCACTGACGCTTTTATATCAGTCAGCAGTTGTAGGTAATGTCAGTACACCCTCACTCCCCACTGGACCTTGTTTTCAATCATTAGTGATTACAGAGTTCACAATAGTATTCTAGCATGTCCAGAGGTCAGTTGTCAGTTCCCTCCTCAGTCCAGCTGGTGAGTGTGGTACTCCAGAGCAATGTTAGAACAGATGCATGTACACAGACAACCGCCTCCTCCTAACAACAAATTCAAACTCATGTGAGTGATGCAACCATATACCAGACTGGAGGCTAGGCTCTGTCTACTCAATACCGCCATAACCAGTCACGTGGCAAAGGGGATCACTCACTACACTTCCAGTCTCACGTAGACCTACCACAACAGCGGACCTAACACATGATCACACATGATCATACTTGTAGGCTCAGACCACAGCTCTGCCTATGCAGCAGAGACCTCCTAAGCAGACATCCAGGCAACCACTACCACATAAACGAACATGTGCAACACATATCACACAAAGCCAATGTGCTGAACACTCACAGCCATTAACAGTTAACAACACACCTCATACACCTGTACTAGGTGCCTCTATCATCAGGCACACTCACATCACGTTCACCAGGCTTAACGAGGTGAGGGTCACGGTGTGCAGCCTGTCAGGCACTATGACCTGCCACATAACACAAACAGTCAGGTAACCCCAAGGCAGGTACAGGTATGACTCAGTCAATGTCCATGCTGCTGTGAATGGCCTGACACATTCCTCCCTGGACTACATGACATGAGACATTACAGAGCTCTCTGAGCACGTAGCCTGAGACAGTTTGACCCTGACCTTGAGTAGCATCCTACCCTCACCTAGAACAATGCCACAATATCAAGGCACGATGATCCCTTCCAACAATTGACTGACATACTGGTGTCATTCACAGGTGTGCCAATGCCTGCCATCTTGGGGTGGTATGCTTTGCTAGGGACAGCTTGCACCTGTCACCACAGTCCTATTGACATTTGGCGGAGCCTCCTGCTACACCCATAGTGCCTGTATTAGGCAAGGCTCATAAGGCAAACCCACATCCATTTGTATCACAAAGGATGAGGAAGTAAGAGTGATGCTACTCAACACTGGACGTCTAGACCCAAGGATGCACGCACCCAAAACCCTACCTAGCATTCTGGACATCGATATCTGTGCAGTAACATGAAACTGTTTCAGGTTTCACAGGAGCACACCAGTACTACCACGTTATAGCTGTTACCATTCTTGTCGGCCACAACACTTGAACAAGGGAACTAGTATCAGTATTCAATGCAGATTCCCATGCCTCCACATTGGTGGCACAGTACAACATAGGTGTTAGGCCATTGAGTACAGAAGACGTAGTTGGGGACCTGGGGAAGAAACATGGTAGCGGTCTGTCATTTGTCTACCACATGGCCAACGTGGATTGACAGACATGTTATATAGCCCAGCTAATCATGACTGATTCACATGTATGGCAGGGGAGGTCATTGTGCCTCTGTACTCATCCATCATCAGGCCTATAATTGCGTACAATGCACCTTTTGGGATGTACCTAACCAGACACCTACAGCAACTGGTACAGGACAACAGTACATCATCAAGGGGATGCAATGGCTCACACAGATGTCATATGCTGCCCAGGTAAAGTGAATCCAGCTGGACACAGTGGCATACTGCCTGTTCAGAGGCAATCTGTGCATGCCATATACAGCCATGTCCTACCTAGCAGTAATGAACGTGATGCACCTCAGGCAATCAGAGTCCCATACAGCCACATGCTCAGGAGAGCTGGACCTCAGCACTGACATACATGGACATGCTGGAGGGGCATATTCCTAACCGAGAGGCTCCCTTCACTCTGTAAAGAGCTCACACTACTGGTTAGGCAGAGTCCCTCATTGACTCTCTTCCATAGGAATCTGGATGAGTGGATGGAGATCATAGTTGTACCCCAGGTATCACTTCTATGTCGCTGTTAGACAGAGGCACAGTATACTAAAGTCGGACAAGGGCATAGCAGCATAACTTGTGATTGGGTGGCAAAAGACAAACACATTCTACTAGGCTTACCAATGCCCTAGGGCAAATAGCCTAGTATGAACCTATGAACTGTTCATTCTCAACTGTTCGAGCTCATTACAGAGTGAAGGGAGCCTCTCAGTTAGAATTTGCCCCTCCAGCTTGTCCATGTATGTTCTATTCAGTCGCTTACCGCTTGCTCAGAGGTGACCTTTGCCCAACATACAAGGCCATGTCAAACCCAGATTTGATGAATATGCTTCACCTAAGAAATCTAGATCCATCAGAGCCACAAGGTCGGAGACATAAACGTCGACAGGGGTATTAAAAGGACATGGTGGAGGGATAGATTCATCACCCAAAGACTCCCTATGCTGTGGAACAAAATCATGGTATATGTGAGGCAGAGCACCTCGCTGGCCTTGTTCAAGAGAAATCTTGACCAATGGATGGGAGATCGCAGATATACCCCAGGGATTACCTCAGTGTCACTGCTCGACAGAGGCACAGCAAAATAATGGGTATGGTTCCCCATACTAAAGGGGTGGCGTAAGCCACAAAACGATGGGCTAGGCTTGTAAATGCCCTCGGGCAGATAGCCTAGTATGAACCTATGAACATGTGTGTACTGCTATAGTACATCTGCCATATGTTGCATGTGTGTGTGTTGTGGGGGATGCACAGGTAATGGCCAGATATGTCTGCACAGGTGACACGTCTGACACATTCTGGGTGTTCATCCATACATACTGGATGTGTGCTGCCATCCAACCCTGTGATGTGGACACACATTACTCAGCCTGGATATACATATCTGAACAACACCACAAGCACAGTACACTACCTTGCTATGTATGCATGTTATTACACAGTTATTCAGTAGTTATGACAGTGATGCTATCCATGCAGCCCACTGGGCCAGTGGAAGCCACAACACACACCGCCAGCACCTTTGCATATGCTTACCACAGACATCCCACATACTGCATGTACTGTGCACACAGTTATCTAACCCAGAACAACTGCACACCACTTATTAATCCTGTCCAGTGGACTACAGATACAGGCATATTGTATAACAATAGTAGGAGGCTACTGCAGCACAGGGCAGATTCACATGACGGAAGGCATCTGTTGTCTGCAGTGTTAAGATGCTTCACATTCACCAAATGCACAGATATTGGCAACATTGTTGCAGACAGTTTAGGTGCAGGTACCCCCATTGTCCTACACACGTGTTATTAGTTATCCCAGATGACTGTAACCTCCCTATCCTCTCACATGTCCAGGTGAGAGCCACCCTCATCATTGCAGAACACATATCATCACTGTTACAAAATGGTATCCCTGGATGTGTGCTACATTCACCCCTGGAGGACATAGCACCACATGACAGACTGATATTAATCCCTGGCCATACTACAGGATATGTACCTGAACAGTGCCATACATACACAGTGGTCCCACACCAATGAGGAGGAACCTCTACTGACCCTGGGAACTACTGCATCATATGCACAACTGGCCTTGTGTTCTAAGCTATGGAAGTGTTAGTTATGGCCCACATGTACAACAATATTACATATGTTTATATTTCATGACTATCTACACACAACCTATCTCATGGACATACCTATAGATAGTGAACTATGATACATTTGGAGGTGTCACAGTATACACAGGATTAACCTGCTACTTTGCATTACCTGTGTTTGTGGCAGCTGTTGGTGTGTCACTGGTGCTGCTTGAAGTTTGCTGCTGCTGCTGCTGCTGCTGCTGCTGCTGGTTTTGCTGCTGGCTGTCTTTATTTCTGTTTTGTTCTCTCTCTGTCTCTCTCTCTTTCTCTGTCGGTTTTGTGCAATGAATGTATTGCATGAGTGTAGTGTGGGTACTCATTGCTTTTGTAGGTATCTGCATAGGTCCATGTGATGGCCTCTGCACCAATTGTAAGGCAGCATTTGCTAATTGCATGCAGCTGGGTGTGTACTGATTGCATGTCTCACTGTGATTTCAGGACACTGCTATAAAAGGGTATGTGAGATAGGCATTGCCCTTTCAGATTGTAGGGCATGGACCATGCTGGTATGCTGTTGACAGTGTTTTGTGAGTGTGAAGGTTAGTACATCTACCATGCTTCATGCTGTGTTGTAGATTCAGGTTGCTGCATTTATCTTGCCTGTTCCCTATAGTGAGTGTGTATGCATACTGACACCTACAACTATATGTCATATGTATTGCTATATAAATATATATATATATATATCTGTGTACTTATACATACTTTCATATATGTACATTAGTTGACATTATTGGGTACAAGCTAACAATTAGCAGGGCTGTTTCTCTTAACACTTCACTAGTATGGGAACCCAGTAATTGGGACTATAAAAGTCTGCATGACATGCTTTGGGTAGTAGACATACTATATTGCCTTTATCTTCATTCCTACTATTACATGTTCCACTTATTTAGCACTATATTCCTGTATGAGAGTCATGGCTTAGTGGTAGGTCATACAGACTAGTGTTACAATGGTCTTGTGGTAGGGCCTACTAGTATGCTCATATCCTGCTTTTGAGTTGAGTATAGGGCCTATCAATCAAAGTGCTGGAGGCACCTTTAAGCAGTTAAAGGGCTTAGTAGGTCTCACAGGAGCCAGGCTGTGTTGCAGATTCTGGTTGCTGCATATATCTTCACTGTTTCCTGTAGTGAGTGTGTATGGCTACTGAGACCTACAACTATATTTCATATGTATTAATATATATTTATATATATGTATGTGTAGATAAACATATCTTCACATATGTACATTACCTTACGTTACTATGTACAAGCTAACAGGTAGCAGGGCTGTTTCTGTTCACACTGAACTAGTATGGGAATCCAGTAATTTGGCCATTAAAACTCTACCTGACATGCTTTGGATAGTACATCTCCTATATTGCCTTTATACTGATTCCTACTATTACATGTTATATTTATTTTAGCACTGTGTTCTCATGAAGCAGGCATGGCTTAGTGGTAGGTCATACAGACTAATGTTACCAAGGTCCTGGGTTCGAGACTGACAGTGGGAATTTTTTTACTTTGCAAACTTTCAAACTGAGTACAGGACTTGTCAATCAAAGTGCTGAGGCCACCTTTAAGCAGTTAGAAGGGTAAGTAGGTCACACAGGGGTCAGACTGTGTTGCAGATTCAGGTTGCTGCAATTATGTTCACTGTTTCCTGTAGTGAGTGTGTATGGCTACTGAGACCTACGACTATATTTCATATGTATTAATATATATTTATATATATGTATGTGTAGATATACATACCTTCACATATGTACATTACCTTACATTATTATGTACAAGCTAACAGGTAGCAGGGCTGTTTCTGTTCACACTGAACTAGTATGGGAATCCAGTAATTTGGCCATTAAAACGCTACCTGACATGCTTTAGATAGTACATCTCCTATATTGCCTTTATACTGATTCCTACTATTACATGTTATATTTATTTTAGCACTGTGTTCCTGTAAAGCAGGCATGGCTTAGTGGTAGGTCATACAGACTAATGTTACCAAGGTCCTGGGTTCGAGACTGACAGTGGGAATTTATTTTTCTTAGCAAACTTTCAAACTGAGTACAGGACCTGTCAATCAAAGTGCCATAAAGGCACTTTTAAGCACTTTAAACCAGGTCTGCTGCTTATGCTGAGCTCACGCATGCGCACTGGCAGTTAGCTTGTGGGAGCGCCAAGAAACGGTGTGCTGGGATAAACCGTAATTGGCTAGTGACACACATGTTCAGCTAAGCACAGCTAGTTGCAAACAGTTTCAGTCTGTTAAACCGATGCCTAGCAACAGGCACGCAGTTTGCAGCTTTTTAAACAATACTCAGCTACAGGCACTCCGTCTCACAGCAGCTTAGCTATCAGTACATTTCTGACTATTTTTGTTATTGTGTTACTTCAGAATATATGCTCCATTTCATTCCATTTTACAAAAGGGAATACATTTACATTTGTACAATACTGTCAGGGGGCTTTTTAGTGCTTATTTACAAAAAAAAAAAAAAGGTTGTTGTGGGGCTCAACCCTGCCTGCCTACTCTTAGGCCAGCAACTCTACCGCTAAGCTATTACTTCTTGGTTTACTTTGCATATTTAGTTCTTATATCCTTTTCCACTGATTGCTAACTGTGATTGCGCTAGTAGCACACCAGCACGGTAGCACACAGTAGCAAACATTTACGGGTTTAAAAAAAAAGGTTTTAATTTAATTTTATTACATCTCTTCACTTTATACAGTGATGGTCTATCGGGCATGTGTTGTGTAGTGTGTTTATGCACATTTCCATGGCCTCTCGTGGCTGTTTACTTTCAGCCATTCTAGTCTTCCGGGGGCGTGTCCGCTTGCAGGGCTTAGCCTACTGACACGCCCCCTACTCTCTTACACGGACCGTGTAAGAGTTACTAGTGTGATTCAGCATGCCTCATGCACCTCATGCATATGCATGACATGCTGACATCACACAGTTTCACTGCAGCCTCCGTGTAAGAGTTATAACTCTTACACGGAGGCTTCCTGAATTTGGCCCTTAGTGTAGGCCTTACTGAATTCGGCCATCTGTGTTATGAGTAAATAATGTCCTTTTAGAGTACATGTGCCTGTAATTTAACCAGAATAACACTCATGTTACTTGTTACTGTACTTATTGCATTTTGTAAAAGGCTATGAACCAGTACCTATATTAACATTTTGACTATGTAAATTACTTACATTTCCACCACATTCGTTATAAAAACATCATAACTGATTATAAATTCTCATCTAATTTCTCACACAGACTAGAGGCTTGTGAAAAAAGCATGCATAGATTTTGGTTAGTTACATTCATATTCATTATCTAACAAGGCTGAATTATAAAGCGAATGTCTGTATTTTATGCAAAAATATAAGTAATCTTAAGGAAATTGTATGTGTTTTTCAACTTACATTATTCCACTATTCCCTAGATAAAACACATATCTGAGTCTTCTGACTAATAAAGTGGTGATACAGCATTATCTATTATGAACAAATGCTTCAATAATACTCATTAAAAACTTCTGAATTACATTCAAATGTACCAGCTACAAAGGAAATAGGACACTCAGTAGTAATGTTGAAAGCATTTAATACACATTTCCACTTAACTATTAATTGTTCATTTTTGTACTGTGTTTGAGGTTTAATGAGAACACCTCTATGTATCCCACATCAAGAATGTACTCTCCATGCAACATTTCACTTGTTCCCCCCTTCAATAATTAAACAGAAGTTCCAGCTGTATATAGCTAAAATGGGTTCCTAATACCAAATCGAAAGATCTTAATCGCGAATACAAAAAGAGCGACACGGATTGCATGAAAGACAGAAATGCCGAACGTCCAAAATAGCGAAAATTTAAATGTCGAAGTGTAATGGTTGGCCCGTCTGCGGTATAGCTCCGTAAGGTAAGTGTGCGATAGATAGGACTTTAGGGTTAGGATGTGGGTTAAGGTAAGTGAATAGATAGGTAATGTATGTAAGATTTAGTGCAGTGTTAGAAGTAGGGATTTATTTAACTGTATGTATGTGTATTATTTATTTTTTTGGGGGTGTATGTCTGTAGGGGAAGTGTGCGGTAGTTACAGACCTTAGGGTTAGGGAGGGGTTAAGGATAGTGCATAGACAGTTGTGTATGTGGGGTTTAGTGTAGTGTTGGAAGTAGGGTTTTGTTAAATGTATGTATGTGCATTATTTATTTTTTGGGTGTATGTCTGTAGGGGACGTGTGCGGTAGTTAAGGACCTTAGGGTTAGGGAGGGGTTAAGGATAGTGCATAGTTAGTTGTGTATGTGGGGTTTAGTGTAGGGTTAGAAGTAGGGTTTTGGTGCTTTACTTTAGGTTAGAAGTGGGGTTTAGTTAGTGTATGTATGTGGTTTATTTATTTTGTTTGGGTAGGTAGTATGTAGCAGGTGGTGGGGTTGGCCAACGATGACAGTTCGTTATTTTATTTTTCTCTGTTTAGTGCGTTCGGGATTTTCACGGTTCGTGTTATAGGTGTCGATGTTTAGGTATTCGCATAAAGGGTTTTTCAATTTGGTAATATAGACCCGCTAAAATAAGCCATTCAGAAGTCTAATGAATTACTATTATATTAAATTGCACTACTTACAGTTTGTCTTTAATCCTGGGAAATATCATTTTAAAAGCTAGAGCATTTAAAAGTCCTTTTTAGCAATCCTTTTCTGTGTTCTGTATGCTTCCTGCTTCTGAGGGGTTAAAGGTCACATTGCACTTCCTCTCTGATCCAGGAACTGTTCAGAAAAGATTCAGAGTGAAGCAGAAACACACAGAAGCTGAAAACATTCTCTAAACTCTTCTGAAGTAATTCAGTGGGAAAACAGACTGAAAATAAAGTCTTTAAACACAGAATGCTCGCTGGCACATTCTGCAAGCCACATTTTAACTGAAAAATGTTTTTTTTTAACATCAAATAAGCAAGAGGAAGTTATACAACCTTAATAACATCACTAGAAAGAAAAGGGGATTAAAAACACACCAGTGCACACATTTTAACTATAGCCCCCACTGTCACTAACACTATATGTTATTACTGTGTTAAATACTAAAATTAAAACAGTAAAGCGGTTTAACATTCCATTCTACACACATACAATTCCCAACAGTCAAACCAGCCCCTAAACCAGGCTCATTCTATTAAAGTTACTCAGTTACTAAATTATTATTGAAAAGGAAAGAGTGAGAGGACAAAAAAGAAAGGAAAAGGAATAAAACATAAAAAAGTGAAACTGTTTGTGTATGGTACTTCTCTTTAGATTCATAATAGTTTAGTTAAAGTAAGCTTATTACTATATACTTTACTACCTCTAGTAGAAAAACTTCAATATTATAGTAATAGTGAGACTAATACTTGTAAGCTAAAATTAATGTAATGAAAATAGAAAAATATTATCTTTAGGTGATTTCATTTAAATGATGTTTCAGAAGCAGCCTATTTTAAGACAAAATATAAAAAACTAACATATAGGTTTTTTTTGTTCTCTTTAACTGACCACTCATTCCTTGTATCCTGTCTTTTTAAAGATATACTCAGGTCCACATCATCAATAGAATTAAGTAATATATTTTTCTGGATGATGAAAACTGCATCTTCTAAGGACTCAAATGTTTTTCCCCTCTGGCAAGAATAATCTTAGTTTTGAGGGTAGATTAGGTGAGTTTTTATTCTGGCTTCCTTCAGTGATTTTAACAGAGGAATACAAGCTTTTATTTTTGAAACCACCAGAGAGAAATAACCACTGTGAAATCTAATGAAGGACTCACCAAGTTTTATGGGTGAGGCAGACCAGCTGTTTTCAAAACTAGATCCGTCCTTTGACTATAAATAAATTTGACTATTATAGATCTTGGATTTGAAATTTTTTGCTTGGTGTCAATACAGGCAAAGATCAATAAGCTAGCCCAACATATGCCAAATGACAGGGCTTCAGGAAGGTTTAATGTTTTAGGGAATCAAGTGGATAAGAAGTTTACCATGTTATCTCCTTCTAGTTGCTTAGAAACTCCATAAATCTGGATGTTGTTCCTCCTCACCCTATTCTCCAATTCATCATTTTTCCAAGAATTTATTTTGTTGAAGAATAGAATCAATGTTGTGTTCTCCTTCTTCAAGTCTGCTGTCTATGTCAGTGATAGAATCCTCCATAGCAGATATCTGTAATTTCTGTTGTTTCACTACTTCCTCAATTAATTCAATCTGCTTTGTACAAGCTTCTTTTATTTTGTTGACTTTGGAGTCCAGTTTATCTAGTTATAAGGCTAGGTCTTGTATACTACAAAGAATAGACTATACCTATTTTTTTCACTGAATTTTCTTGTGAAACTACTTTAGAATGGCTTATCTTGAAGTTTTTACAGGAAATATTTGAAATGTAAATTATTTTTCCACCAAAATATCCCAAGATTATTCCAACATGATATTCCAGCTTATTTGAATGATTTTTGATGAAAGTGACAATGCAATACTGTCAAAAATGTATAGGCGAAGAAGAGCAAAATTCCTGTGCTGCTAACTGCTTGCCATCATGGCCATGGCCTTTGCTAAGTTTTTTTTTTATGTATTTATCAGCATATTATTCTCCTGCGGCCAAATGGTTAATTTAATCAAGTTATTTTGCAGGCATGCCCTATCTGTAACTCATGTAATCTGTTTATCCATTTTCATGTCATCTGCATGCAGACTGTAGAGCACTGCAGACGAAGAAGATGGATCTGAAAGATACAATCTAAACAAGTATGAACCTAGGATAGAGCACTGTGGGACAAACTGACTGCAACCTCAAATTTCACCTGTCCAGTTGCTGTATGATTCTTCCCATGTCCTATGTGTAAGCCATGCAGCTATCCATCTTATCAAGAGTACATCAATGCCTAGTTCTAATTTATTGTTAAATCTATATAAATTCCATAACAGACAATTTTTTCATTTATAGCTGTTATTATATTGTTATAGAACATCATCCTGTTGGTAGTAATAGATCTATTTTTAACATGTGAATGCTAAATATAGTTTCAAGTCCCAACCTTTCCATTTCTGACAATAATTTCTCCCATATAACCTTATCTGTTATTTTTCCACAACATGAAAGTAAAGTGATGGGTCTGTATGACTCTGCATTTGTCCTACTTGCCTTTCCCTTAAAGACAGATTTATCAAGTGCATGTCTCCAGTCTTAAGGGATCTCCCCATATTTATACAACCTAGTAAATAACACATATGATGGTACTTGTAAGTTCATGCTAAAGTGTTCAGGTCATTATTACTAATTTTGTCTCCTCCCTATGCTTTGTTTGGATCCAGTTTGCATAGTTCTTTTTCAATAAAATCTCATTTAATTTTAGTATCTGAGGTTACCTGGATATTACTAGGACAATTTATCACATCCTTTGTGGAGCCAAACTGCTTTGCATGATATTTTTAAACATATCTATAATCTGTAGTGAATGAGTATATATTTTAGAATCTACACACAGTTTATCAGTTTGTAAGTCTTTACTCCTACCACATCTTGTGTATCTATAAAGTGTTTTTCTATTATTCTTAATATCTTTATATAAATTATCTTCAATGTTTTTCTTAATCCTGTCTCATACTGTTTAATTTGCCTGTCCAGCTTTTTTATTTCAGTTTTCAGTGTTGTAGTTTGACCTGTTTTCCATTTCTTATATATAATTTTTGTTCTCACCTTAATTAACTATCTTGTTCTTATGAAAATATAGCCTCCTGAAGTTGTGAGCCTAAATCCTAATGTTAAACTTATTTTTTCATTTTTTTTGCATTCAAAAATGTCTCTTACAAAACTTTTTACATTCCTTCTGCAGTTTTTCCACTGAATGCATCACTCCAATTAGTTTTATATAATGACTGTTTTGCTTCTATATAATCTATATAATCTGTTATTAATCTTCTGTGCATTGGTTTAGATTTCAGTTTGGAAGAATTATCTAGCAACAAAACTTGCTCATGACCCCATGAATATTGCACACCAATGGTGGTAAAACTTGACATGAAGTAACAGTGATTTCTTAAGGAACGCAAACAATATCTACCATGTTCTGTTCTCTGGTAGGTTTTTTACAGTCTGATCTATTGTTGTTGAACATACATTGCAAATAATTTCATTACTAATGTTGTTGAATCAATATTATTCCAGTCTCAGTCTATTTCTGGTAAATTTAAGTCTCAAGCCACTATTATTATTATTCCCTCCTGTGTTTCATGCAAGAAATGTATGATTTCTACTAGGTCATCAGCACTTGCTTTTGGTGGTGTATACACTGCAACAATTGTTATATGTTCCATGGTTGTTTTTATTTTCACAGTTACACAACCTGCAGTATTGATGTTATCACTGAAGATATAATAATCACAGGTCTCATAACAATCTTTAATCCCTATCGTAGCACCTCCACCTGATTTTTTTGTCAGAATGAATGCTACTGTAAAAATATTTATACTCTAACAGAACTGGTTTAACAAAAATAACAACATCAATCTTGTGAGACTGTAGCAAATTTCCCAATAAAAAAGTTTATTATTAATGCTCCTAACATTAACAACTATAACAGATGCATCAAATGTTGCTATCTGTGAGCTGTTAAATTTTTGACCTGCAAAACATCCTGGCTTGTGTTTGTCAAATATTGCAAAATAACTGCTGCAAAATTCTCTTCCCTGATTTTGACAAGTGCACGCCATCCTTTTTAAACACATGCATCCAAAATTAGGCTTGGATGCTCTGCATATTTCCATGTTTTAAAGCAGGACAATTTTTCATGTAAGTATTTATCCCCCCCCCCAAGTTTTCATTCACAGTGACCTGACTCTCCTTTCTATATCTGATTTGCGAAAAATATACCTTAACACCTATATAAGCCATGCATTCTAAGAGGGCTGTAAGTTCTCTACTAACAGACAGTCCTTGTGGATGATAATAATTTATACTAACATGAATAAAAACAGATTCATACTTCCTAACATAAAGGTGTTGTAAGGCCTTTTTCACATCCTCTATTTTTACTTCTGGAAAGCATAACACTATAAGATGTTCATTATCTTCTCTGCAAATGTAAGCATCAGTTCCTCTAATAACTACCTCTCCAATTACAAGTATATCTTTTCTGACCAGATCTGAAGAATCTTCAATTTCAAATTCAGTAATATTGGTTCTGTTAATTGTTAGAAAGGACTGATGTTCATCCCCCTTAATCTTATTAATCTCACTGTTTTCATTGCTTATTACAGTTGCAAGCATAAATTATCATCCAGCTGGCTTTGTATATCCACAAATTGAGACATGTTGTCAACTTTTGTCTTTCACCTTTAAAGGCATCAACTAGTAAAAAATATTTAAAGAAATGTGCACATAAAAATGCAGAAATTAAATAAAGCATCTACAATAGATAAAACGCAAAAAGAACAGGAATGTCAGATAACAATATACAAAAAAATCAATGTAAAAAATCATGTAAAATCAACCATAAAAATATTACAAATCATAAACTTGCAGCTTTAGCTTTTAAAAAAGGCTTAACTGAAATTAAGTCATTTACTCCCAGTGGAACACTAGCATTTAATACAACTACCAGTAAAGTTCCCTCTGTTCTAATAACAACTCCCAGTCTCCACCCCTGATAGGGTATGACACTTTTTCAAGTGTACTAAAGGCAAACTTTCTGAATTCCTTACATTGAACAGAATGCTTGTATAAAGCATTAACATTGATCGCTTTACTAATTGCATAAATGTTTTAATGTGTCCTTTCAATGATCTGACTGTCTTGCCTACATAAAAAGCCAGACAAGATGAACAGAAAGCAATATGAACAACACCTTTAGTGTTACAATTGTAATTACCTCTAACAGAGCTTAATCTTGAATATCCAGCAACAAGAATATGTGTTCCCTGCAAAATAAATCTACACTGTTTACATGCACTGGAACATTCCATGCCTGTATTCCTAACAGAAATTACATGTAAATTGTATTCTTTTCAAGAATAGACTTAACATTTCTGCTATTTTTGTATACAAATTTGGCTGCTGCCCTAATTGGTTTAATAATCCAAAAGTCCGCAAAACAATATTCCAATGAATATTAATCAGCTTTTTAAGAGAATGAATTTCTTTACTAAATTCAATCACAAATGCCTGTCATAAATTAGTGTTGTTAGTGTAGTGATTTTTACCTGCCAGAATATTAGATTGATGTAAAAGGGGGCCATATTTAATATTTCTAGTCTCAGTCACCCATTTATTGAGGTCATCAAGGATGTCATTGGGAAATCCCCGGTCCTTAAACAGACTACATAGTTTGACAACTTCTTGATTAAAAATGCAGTCATCAGATACCAGCCTACTTAGTCTAATTAGCTGCCTTTGACTAAATTTCTCTTTTCCACAAAAGGTGCTGGCTATGAAAATGTAAGTAGGCATTAGAAAAGGTATTCTTCCAATAAATGTTTGACTCATATCTACCAGCCCCCAAGTTCTTATACTCTGTAATATCCAAAAAATTAATTGACCAGTCACTCAGCTGGTATGTAAAGTTCGAACTCCTTGGCATTACCCTTCCACAAAATAAAAATGTCATCCAGGTAACTCAACTAAGTTTCAATCATGGAAAAAATGGTGAACTAAATACTCTAGTGGTCTCCCAATACCACAAAACCATGTTAGCAAAAATGGGGGCCTAAGCTGCTTCCATCATTACACCCATTTGCTGTTTATAGTATTCACCTTCATAGTAAACAAAGTTGTTAGTAAGAACCATTTACATGAATTGAAATACTAAATTAATATCTGAATAGTTTAAATCAGTACCTATGGCAATTGCCTCAAAAAACATTCCAGACCTTGCTCATGAGGATAACTGAAAACAAAGCTTTGATGTCAACAGTGACAAAAAAATCTCTCTGGTAAAAAAGTTGTATTAGCTAATGTTTCAAGAAAGTGTCAAGAGTCTTTAAGAAGATGTTTTTCCTCATTGAGAAAGACTTGAGCTTGAAATAAATATATTTCACCAACGGTTCTGTCTTAGCACCTGCTGGTGCCACAGTAGGTATTAAGTGGGCCTACCACTGATTTGTGAATTTTAGGAATTCTGAAAATTGCCGGAATCTTGGGGTTTTTAGCCATGAAGAATTCCCTGATTTTACATGGTAAGTCATAAGTTATAAAAATATCCTCCAGAGCTAAATCAATGACATGATAGGTGATCTTGATCTCATTACAGGAGGCCTCAGAGAAAAAATCACCATTGTTCAAATAATCCAGCATCTTAGAGGAATACATATGATGGTCCATGATTATGACCCCCCCCACCCTTATCCAGCTTCATAATGCACAACATTTTGTCATTAGTTAGAACATGCAAAAGATTTCTCTCATCAGATGTAAGACTGTAAAACCAGGATTTTTTCTCACAAAGTTGTTTAAACAAAACAACAGGTAGTGCAAGAGGTGGGGTGAAGGTACTACCCAAACCAGACTCAGTCACATTTTCATTTCTATATGCCACAATACATTATAAATTTAACTTTCCTGTATAGAGTTTTAATTTAGTTAACATATCAACAACATTAGGCTAGCTCAACGATGCATATTTGAAGCCTTTTGGAAAAGTGAGACAAAAACAGGGGTAAATTATGAAAGGAGAGAAATTACAAATTTTACAACCTTCAAATTCAAAAACAGTACTTCTTGCTTCCAAGGACAAAGTCATAGATGTTACTACTTGTGAAATTGCCTCTTGTGATAATTCACCCTTCAACAATTCTGTCTGTGGTACGTAGACTGGGGGTTGGAAATGTTCTTTGCTTGCCTCTCCCATTTTGCATCCAGTCTCTTGGACCTGCATGGAAAACATTCCCCCCAAAAATGAACTGCTTGTTCATCACTTGCACTGACCACTTGATTGGAATCATGACTAACCGTTTGTTTGACGAAACCACTCTTACCATGAGGATTCGGATAAACTGTCTTGTTTTTATAATCAATTCTATCCCTGATAATTTTCTTCTGTCTACATTTGAACACTGCCACCTCATATTGCTCATCCCTTGCAAAACACATTGAAAGTCATACAAGTGGTGCAAAAAAGGCAAATCCCTCCTTATACTCTTGTCCAAGTTCCAAATCTTTTCTTCAAGTTTACCTATATAACTCAAATTCTCATGGACAATACTTTGCATTAATTTAATCCCTGTTTGATCAAATAAATTCAGCAGATCATGATGTAACACTGATCCCAGCATGACTCTATTTGGATACTTGAAAATACGCAAACCTTTAGGGACACATTTATTTTATATACAAAAATTAAAAAAATGTCATCTGAACATCTTTATACTTAGTAAGCAACTTCTCAAAGTTCTTAATCATTTCCTTGAAACCTGAGATCATAATCATTCACTGTAGATAAATACCAGTAACTCGAACAGGCAAAGAGTCAACAAAGGTGTGTTTGGCTTTAAGATAATCCTGGATATTAAAATTAAAATTTATATCAGTCTCAGGAACTCTGCCCACCATATTAATATGAAAGTCCATTTGAAATAATGTATGTGGTTTTCTGGGACAAACTGCAGCTGCATAAGAAGAACTTTTAGCCGAGAGCAAACCTGGACCACCAACATTCTCACTACTAACTTCAACATTCGTGCTTTTGGAAGCAGCCACACATAAATCAACTTGTTCATTCATTTGATCAATACATTCCAACAACAAGGTCAAATTTAATGGTGTACATCCATTGCTCGTATAGATCGCATCTGAACCAGAAACCAAATCCATCTGTGACATACCAGATACATAGAGGAAATACCAAATTCAGTAACCAAATACTACAAATTGGCGTTCTGACTAGACAATAAAACTAATAATACAATGCCGACCCAGATGCCACAAATGAGAATTTTATTTAAAATTAAGTGCTTTCACTGCAAACTACATGGAACTTCTTCAGAAACAAAGTAACTGTTCACTTCCTCCATTTAAAAACCTTTAAAGGCACCAACCAGTAAAAAAATATTTAAAGAAATACACACATAAAAACACAGAAATAAATAAAGCCTTGTTTGGCTTTTTATTTAGGCAAGACAGTCGGACCATTAACATCAACATATTTATGCAATTAGTAAAGTGATCAATGTTAATGTTTTATACAAGCATTCTATTCAAGGTAAGGAATTCAGAAGGTTTGCTCTTAGTATACTTGAAAAAGTGCCATACCCCATCAGGGGTGGAGACTGGGAGTTGTTATTAGAACAGAGACAACTTTACTGGCAGTTATTAAACACTAGTGCTCCACCAAGAATAAATTATTTAATTTCAATTAAGCCTTTTTTTAAAAGTTAAAGCTGAAAGTTTATGATTTGTAATATTTTTATGGTTGATTTTGTATTGATTTTTTACATTGATTTTTTGTATGTTGTTATCTGACATTCCTGTTCTTATCACTTTTAAACTATTGTGGAAGCTTTATTTAATTTCTGTGTTTTTATGTGTATATTTTTTTAAATATTTATTTTACTGGTTGGTACCTTTAAAGGTTTTTAAATAGAGGAAGTAAACATCTACTTTGTTTCTGAAGAAGTTCTGTGTAATTTTGAATGAACCCCTGTGACTAGCACTTGCTCTAGAACCCGCAGGAAAGCACTAGGAAGCCTGAAACTGATATAAGCACTCAACTCTCCTAGTCAATAAGGAGAAATTAATCGTAGGCACTAAACAGCCTATAATTGCAAAGTACCTTACAAAGGTAAGGGAAAACAGCTCTTGTACTTTACAAAAAAAGCACCTAAACAGGCATGTCCAAGGGTCAGCTTTCAGTGATTTCTCCTGTTCACTTGGTGAATCTGGGGATACTGGGGCAATGCGGCAACTGCCACATGTACACAGACAACCCTCTCCTCCTACCATCCAACACTATAACCTGTGAGAGAAGCACTTACATAACCAAACTGGAAGCAAAGCTCTCTTCAGCCAAGATTGTGCTAGACAGTCAAGAGGAGAAGGTTAACACCTAAACTACACCTCAAGCAACACATAGCCCTTCAAAAATCACACCATCAACACCCAAACATAGCAACACTAAACCCACATATGTAGAGGCCCTTAACATTAACCTGCCCAAGCAACAAGGACTTCCAAAGCTGAAATGCAAACAAACACCAGTCACAACCAAAGTGACACATAGCTCACAACACCAGTGTGCCACCCAACAACAGCCCCTAAGGCAAGACAATGTATCCAACACTTTAATCATAGGTGACTCTATAGTCAGGCTCACTGATGTCCCACTCACCAGGTTGAACAAGGAGAAAATTACAGTCAGCTGCCTGTCGGGTGCGAGGATCCGCCACATAATGCATGCACTCAAGTCACTCCACAACAAGTGCAAATGTGTATTTGTATTTACAGGGGTCTACTTCAAAACATTGAAATCTCATAACATTGAACCTTAAAACATTGAGACCATAACAGTGAAAACCCAAAACAATGAAAAGTCAGAACACTGAAACTTTGCATCATAAGACTGAAAACTACAACACACATATAAATAACATCCCCTCCACCTATAACAATGCCAAACTAACAAACATACTTTTTACTACATTTCCCCCTGCACCCCCCATGTGTGTGTGTGTGTGGGGGGGGTCTGCCCCCACAACCCCCATAAATTAAGTATACCAACTCCAAGATCGCACTACAGTAGAAAAAAGTTAATTTCCTAACCTCACTTTATCACAATCACCATACAGAATGTAAACATAATGTCTAAATCACTTACCTGTATGGCCTAAAAAGACATACAGATTGGCAAAATAAACACTTTTCCCCTATTCACTTCTCCTAGCATTCTCAGAACACTAACTTAACTTCCATGAAAGCAACACATCCATATGTTTCTATTCTGTATGGTGATCATGTTACACTGGGGATAGAAAATTAACTTCTTTCCACTGTAGTGCAGTCTAGGAGTTGGCATATTTAATTCACGGGGTGGGGTAGAGCCCCCCACATGGGGGTGCAGGGGGCAAGTGTTTCTTACTTTGGTGTTGTTATAGGTGGAGGGGATGTTATTTACATATGCATTGTAGTTGTCTATGTTATGATACACACTTTCAGTGTTCTGAGGTTTGATTGTTTTGGGTTTTCAGTGTTTTGGGTTTTTGATGTTATAGTCTCAATGTTTTGAATTTCAACGTTATGAGATTAAATTTGTTTAAAGTAGACCCATTTACAGTGGACTGCTTCACAAGCAAATCTATCAGAAATTAATGAGAAAAAAACTAAGTATTCTGTGGAAGGTTAGATGACTATACTTCAACTTTCATGCTTTGGACATATCACAAGAAGAGAATATCATTAGAAAAAGACATCATATTTGGTAAGGTCAAAAGCCAATGTAAAATTGTAAGACTCACCATGAAATGAAGTGATGCAATAACTACAGTGATGGATGCCTCTCTGCCACTGTTCAGCCATCTGATTGAAGATAGAACATAGTTTAGGACATGTCTCCATATGGTCACTATGACTCAACATCAAGTCAACAGCACATAAAAACAACAACCCAACTTTGATAAAGCAGTACTCCATCTTCAAACAGAACAGCACCCCAATTTCAATAACTAAAACAGTACCCAACATCTAACAGCTAGAACAGTACTCTAACCCAAGTAAGTAAAACATCATCCCAACCACAATAACTAAAATAGTATTCCAGATCCCAATAATAACGCTGTGACACCACTCATCACTGTAACTCTTTGGGCACCACTCTAGCATATGGGCTATGTCATCTTATTGAATGTCAAATGGTTCAACCAATTTGGCTGAAAATTAATTTGGTAAATATCATAAAACTGTTTCTGCAGGAGGGAGAGCCCCCTTGCTTTGCCCCTCCCCTGCATCCATACATCCAAGATGGAAAAAAAAAAAAAAAAAAACACTGCATACAGTGAATCAGTGGTAGAGTGCAAACCCAAACATTTACAGATCTGGGGGTCCAACATAATACTGATCATTGCAATCTGCTCATACCCTGCTAGACTCTCTTCACTAATAACTCCTATGATAAGAAATGACACCATCACATACTTTTATAGATGTCTACGATTTTCTATCAAATGAGTTTTCAGACAGATGGGTTCAACCATTTGAGATTCACTCAAATGACATAGACCCCTCTGCCACCATTAATATGAAGTGTATTACCACTATAGCACCTGCTGCCTATTGCTGAGGTACCAAACGCAATGACTAGTGCACCTGCAGCCTCATTCCAAGCTGAACAGAGTATGCCGAAGTATAAAAAATATATCATCTACTTGTTTACCCAATGCTAAAATAAAAATAACTAAACATCCTGTGAAATAATTACTTTAAAGCTAACATTACATAACTTGTGAAATAATATGCAACAGAAAGCCAAGTTAATAACCTGAAATACCACCACATTTAAAAAAAATAATAATAAGTTATGTGTATTTAATTCAGCATGGTTTAATTCAGCATGGTTGTCAATCATGCCATTAGGTGACATACTCTCTCATGTACAATGATGTGTCACCAAGGAACTCAGCATAATCAGTCTTGCTACCATCTGGAAAGTAAGAGTGGCGGTTCCATTAAAAACCCTTGTAGACATAGGAAAAACACATAAAAACAAAAAGGTTCACAGTAATCATTAAATGGTCAAAAACCAATGTTGTGAAGCCAGGGACTCAAGCCCCTTGTAGCAGGGCTAAGCTGCTGCTTCTGCTCAAACTCAGATTTGAGTTTGGGTAAGCAGCTGTGAGAAGGTAGCACTGCTCATGCTCAAACTTGAATATGAGTACAGGCAAGCAGCTGTTGGGAGGAAGCAAGAGGGGGTTTAGTATTACGGAGTGAAGAGGGGTTTAGCATTAGGAAACATGAGGAGAATTTTAGAGTTTGGGAGAGGGATGGGAGTTTTATGTTTAGGAAGCAAATGGGGAATTTAGGTTTAGGGAAGGAGATGGAGTTTTAGGTTTAAGGAATGGGAGTGGGAAGTGAGTTTTAGCATTAGTATGCAAGCAGGGAATTTAGGCTTAACAAGGGGCTTGGACTTTCAGGAACAGGGAAGGGAGTTTTCAGGTTAGGGAATGATTGGGAATTTTGGTTTAGTGAGGGAGTTGGAGTTTTACATTTAAGAAGCAGGAAGGGATTTTTGTGGTCAGGGAGTGATTAGGAAATTTAGGTTTAGGGGAAGGGCTTGGACTTTCAGGTTTAGGGCAATTAGGGACTATAGGGTTTGGGAGGGTGACTGAAGATTTAAGGCAAAGGACCGAGGAGTTGGGTTGGGATCTGGGTGGGAGTTTTAGGTTAAGGGTTTTGGTTCTGGTAGGGCTATGTAATTCATAGGAGTGAGTGTTGGGAGGGTTATAAGGAAACAGGAAATTTTTGCTAATGGGAGTTTGGCCACTTGCTTTTTTGAGCTAGTGGTAGTAAGCAGGTGTACTGTGAGCTATTAGCATGCAAACATCTGTAGTAAATAGAAAGATGAAAAATCTGAGATGTGAATAAGAATATCATAATGCCTATAGGATAAGATCAAGAATTTTATATATATATATATATATATATATATATATATATATATATATATATATATGTTTAAAAGTACTGCTGTTATTTATTTTGATATACTTAATGGCTTCTTTACAGTCTGTCTATGTCATATTTTCCCTGTCTGTCCACTTTTTACTTATGTACATTTTAATTAACACAAATACAGCAATCAATGTAATTTTATCTTTTAATTTTAGGTTAAGTGGAGAAATATGCAGAATCCTAAAGTTATCGTGGACATATTTTCTTGAAAGCCTAAAATTTGAAATCTAGATTTGAGGTTAAGCCGGATTTGTTATGAAAAGTTTGCAACTACATAGAAAATGAATTAAAATCTGCTGGAGGATTGTCACAAGAATTACATGAAGGTAAGGTACTGGGACAAATGAAAGCAATTTTGAAGGGTCTCATATATGCATTGTCTAATATCATGAATTGAGTATATAGCGGTTTAAGAAGGATATATTTATTATTAAACACAATTGATTTGTGCAAGGATACAGTTGTAAGATCCAGTTTTATTTTTGAGCAAGTAGAAAGAGAATAAAAATATATTCTAATCTTCAATACTAACAATTAGTTTACAAGTGTTGGATAAGGGTCTACGAGATTGCAATAAACAGAACAATTGATTAAGTAAATTATATATTTTGATTAAATTGTTTAAAATCAAAATTATTTTTAGAAGATAACACGTCTGATTTAATATAGGTAGATAGCCTGCAGGAAGATTTAAATTAAATATTTTCTGCCAAATAAGATTCACATTTTAAAAAGTCAACAATTAAAAGAACTTTAAAAAAGGAAAGGAGGATAAATCTAACTTACAACTATTGATTTTTAAATTGGGGTTATTGTTAGGCTGAAAAAAGTTAAAGGTGTCATATAACCTTAAAGAAATAGGAAGGTATTTGAATAAAATAATCATTTTAATAGTGAAAGATGTAACTTTAAGAATGTGTAATTTATTTGGATTTAATATGGTAAGGTTTGAATATTGGATTGAATAGCATTAAATGTTTATGCCAAATTTTTGTGCAAAGTGTTTGCCTTGTTTGGGTATATGCTAATAACTTTATTACCTTCATTAATCTGATGGGCATTTATAATCATCTGGCATAAACAGAAATCTGTTAAATCCAAACCTCCCTGTTTTTTAAGAAAAGTTAATTTATTACAAGATATACAAATTGATTTAGGTGACTGTATAACTCTATTAATTTTAGAAGTAATATTTTGAAAGAATTTGAATGATAAAATTTGGAAAGAAGAGTTAACTAAAAACAGGAGTTTTTGGAAGAGTATTCCTTTTAACTATATCAGTTTTATATCAGTTTTTATAAGGGAGAAATATTTAATTTATTCCCTCTAGTAATGTCAAGATGAATTGAGGATTCTATTAATACCATTATTACACAACATCATAGATTGATCTTGGTCAAATTGAATACATAGATAGCTCATCATTTTGATATTAAACTATGAAATATCTTTGCAATATAAAAAATTGGAGTTAAGGGAAAGAAAAGCAGATTTGCAAAAATTTAAGCTATAGTTAGAAAATTCAGAAAATGTGTTAATAGTATGGATTATTTTGGGAATGTCAGAGTTTGGGCATGAAAATATATTAAAATATCATCTACAAAGACAGTAAATGTTAAAGTAATATCACAAATGTTTGGTGTATGGTAATAAGAATTATGGGTTAACATTAGAAATATAAAGTAATATTACAAATGTTTGGTGTATGGTAATAAGAAATATGGGTTAACATTAGAAATAATTATTCTATATACAAATTAAATAAATATGGATATAGTGGACAAACTTGTCCAGTCCCATTACTAATAGGAATTGGATTAGAAAAATGTTAATTGATATAAATTTGAGTAAATGCTTACTCACAGAGATTTTAATAGCCTTAATAAAGGAAATAGGAAAGCCAAAATAATGCATAGCTATATATAGAAATTTTAAATTAATATGATCAAATGCCTTTGAAACATCAGTAGCTAGGGAGCTTTTTGTAATTTAATACTGGGCTGAAGGAGGGTCTCTCTGTTGATCAGTGGCAGTGACTAACATTGAGCAGCTTCCCTGCCCCCCGTAGAGGTGGTTACTGACTTGAAACTGTAGTTTTATTGGCCACTAGGGGTCATTTCCATAACTCCTTCATCTTCCTCTCTTAAAACCTAGTTGCCTCGTGGTTTGGGCGTCTTTTCAGGCTTGTTGGCTATTGGTGAAGCACCCTCCAAGAGGAAAAAATGCTGAGAGAGGAAGGGAGCCACTTTTGAGATTTTAAGTATTTTTTCTCTGTTTATTTGCTAAGTTTTTCTGCATAGCTGGAGCATTTTCTGGCTTGTTAAACTTGATTTCTGTATTAGTAGCTGTATTTAGAGCACAACCAAAAGCTGTTTGCTGAATTTCCTGTTTGCACTTAATTTTAAATCGTTTTTTTTCTTAAAACTTGCATATTTTCTGTCCTTGACCTAGCACTCTTGTGTGGGGTCATTTAGACTGTTATAACTTGATATTACTTGTGAACCTCTGCTATCTCTGTAAAAACAAAAACAAAAAAATCTTGCTTTTTCCCACTTTTCTGAGAGTTAAAAAGTTCAGTTACAGGCTTGCTGTTCCTGAACTGTTTGAAAGTTTCTGTGAAGCCATTTTGCTTGGGCTGAAGGAGGGTCTCTGTTGATCAGTGGCAGTGACTAACATTGAGCAGCTTCCCTGCCCGGTGGTTACTGACTTGAAACTGTACTTTTATTGGCCACTAGGGGTCATTTCCATAACTCCTTCATCTTCCTCTCTTAAAACCTAGTTGCCTCGTGGTTTGTGCGTCTTTTCAGGCTTGTTGGCTGTTGGAGAAGCACCCTCCAAGAGGGAAAAACTCTGGGGGAAGAAGGGAGCCACTTTTGAGATTTTAAGTATTTTTTCTGTTTATTTGCTAAGTTTTTCTGCATAGCTGCCTAGCTTGAGCATTTTCTGGCTTGTTAAACTTGATTTCTGTATTAGTAGCTGTATTTAGAGCACAACCAAAAGCTGTTTGCTGAATTTCCTGTTTGCACTTAATTTTAAATAGTTTTTTCTTAAAACTTGCATATTTTCTGCCCTTGACCTAGCACTCTTGTGTGGGGTCATTTACTGCACTATTATAACTTGATATTACTTGTGAACCTCTGCTATCTCTGTAAAACAAAAACAAAAAAAAATCTTGCTTTTTCCACTTTTCTGAGAGTTAAAAAAGTTCAGTTATAGGCTTGCTGTTCCTGAACTGTTTGAAAGTTTCTGTGAGGCCATTTTTGCTTGGGCTGAAGGAGGGTCTCTCTGTTGATCAGTGGCAGTGACTAACATTGAGCAGCTTCCTGCCCCTGTAGTGGTGGTTACTGACTTGAAACTGTAGTTTTATTGGCCACTAGGGGTCATTTCCATAACTCCTTCATCTTCCTCTCTTAAAACCTAGTTGCCTCGTGGTTTGGGCATCTTTTCAGGCTTGTTGGCTGTTGGTGAAGCACCCTCCAAGAGGAAAAACGCTGAGAGAAGAAGGGAGCCACTTTTGAGATTTTAAGTATTTTTTCTCTGTTTATTTGCTAAGTTTTTCTGCATAGCTGCCTAGCTTGAGCATTTTCTGGCTTGTTAAACTTGATTTCTGTATTAGTAGCTGTATTTAGAGCACAACCAAAAGCTGTTTGCTGAATTTCCTGTTTGCACTTAATTTTAAATCGTTTTTTTCTTAAAACTTGCATATTTTCTGTCCTTGACCTAGCACTCTTGTGTGGGGTCATTTACTGCACTGTTATAACTTGATATTACTTGTGAACCTCTGCTATCTCTGTAAAAAACAAAACAAAAAAAATCTTGCTTTTTCCCACTTTTCTGAGAGTTAAAAAAGTTCAGTTACAGGCTTGCTGTTCCTGAAATGTTTGAAAGTTTCTGTGAGGCCATTTTTGCTTGGGCTGAAGGAGGGTCTCTCTGTTGATCAGTGGCAGTGACTAACATTGAGCAGCTTCCCTGCCCCCTGTAGAGGTGGTTACTGACTTGAAACTGTAGTTTTACATGCTTTAGCGTGCTTTAGCGCGATTTGTCGGAGTGCCACTGCAGGCAGCATGGGGCCAGCGCCGGTTAAACACTTCAATTTTCCTAGAAAACTGCTCTGTTAGGAACCTAAACAGTTTACACCTACACTAAACAGCACTTGTCTCTCCTGCATAACACTAACACACTTGAGAGATGCAGCTATTTAGCCAGACTGGGACACCCACACCTCAGGTTCTCCAAGCAAAAACACAGCATCCATGGGTACAAGCAAGCGCAGGAGGGTTATGGCTGATTCAAACTAAAGGGTGGGGTGGCGAAAATAATTATATGGCTAGGCTTATAATATAATACATCAGTAAAAAGTTGTGTAATTTCCAGGTTAAGAGTATGTTCTGAGGTTTTTCTATATTTTAAAAAGCTTGACTGTTAGGGCAATAAGATAAATGGAACAGTAGGTTTTAATCTGTTAATGAGGATAGTAGCATACATTTGTAAATCAACATTAGTAAGGGAAATTGCACCAAAATTGCCTGCGTCATTTGGGTCCTGATTTGCTTTTAAGAAAAAAATTGTTTTACAGCCACTAAGATACAGATCAGAAATACCTTGGGGATTCAATATACCCTATACGGTCCTTTTCTGCTGCAATGCACATACAGTAGCAATGAGTTTTAAATTCAGTAAGCACCATGTAGAAGCACACCTCACCACGCAAAGAAAGTAAACACTGTGGCATGCTAATTACATCTTAAGCAGCTGAATTGCATGCTAATCAACCAATCCAACATGATGGATCGATTCAACAAGCTATAAAGCAACCATGTAGACTCCATGCTGTTTTTCCCTATAAATTCTAAAACCTTTTGGAATGCAGCCATAGAAAAGAGAGTGCAAGGAAAGAATGTTAGTGGCTTCTGCTGCTTTAATTCATTTGTAGGTGCTACAGGCTGAAGCCAATGTTGCTGCTGGAGTTTTCAGGCCCTGTTTAACTTTTCACAACCTACATGATGTGGAAATTGTACAGTACTATAAGGTGGATGGGGACATACTTCAGGGGCTATGAGACCTCTGCTGTCCTCAATTCAGAGCCTGGGCCAGCTGAAGGAAACCCATCCCAGTGGAGACAAAGGTATGTGTAGCACTTAGAATCTTAGCTACAGATAACTTTCAGAGACCAACAGGGAACATGCTGGAGGTGTCACAGGCATCAGGATCCAGGATCCTCCATCAATTCCTGAATGTTATGCTTCAACATGCCAGTGACCACAGATGTTTTCCCCATACTCCTGAAGAGAGGGACTGAAATATGCAGTTCTACCATGTAGCACACTACTCTGAAGTACTGGGTGCCATAGATTGCATACATATAGAAATTAAGGCACCACCCCAGGGAACAGGGTAGGTTCTACTTAAACAGAAAGAGATACCAATCTATCAACTGCCAAGATGTGTGTAATACCAAGGGAATCATATTAAACATGTGTGATGGCAACCTTAGCAGTTACCATGACTTACATATCTGGCACACCTCCCAACTAGGGGATGCAGGCAATGCACTGGGACTGTGGCTGATGACACCAATCAGAAATGCACACACACCCACAGAAGAATGCCATAATGAGGCACATGCTCAAACCAGAAATATCATAAAGTGTGTGGTTGGGCTGCTGAAATCATGGATCCAGTGCCTAGATACATCTGGGAAAACTCTGCAGTACATTCCATGGACATGTACAGAAATATTCACAGTATGTGCCATGCTGCACAACATCATCCTGAGAAAGCTGCATTAGCAGGATCAGCAAGGGGAAGGGGAATGCATTCCGCTGCCAATGCCAAGGTCATCACAGTCACAGGCAAATGAAGAGTCAGAGGAGAAATCACCAGCTGCTGTGGGTGTAGGCAGACATAGGTGTGCTCAGTATGTCCTTGCACTGGATAAGAGACAATGCATATCACACTCACTCACCACCTAGGGGCCAAATACCTTCCTCCTATGCACATACATATAGTAGAATAATGCCAGGTAACTCACACAACCTTTACCTCCCCATGCATTGGCTGTGTACTGCTTGCATCAGACAGAGTTAGCCCTGAACTAAAACCATGTCAACTGCTACATTTACAAGGTAAGTCTTGAACCTGGAGTGTATTGTATAATAATTTGAATGAGTGGCATTTTCTTGTATTTCACTACTTGGTACTGTAAGCAAATAAAAGGTGAGAGATTGTTACAGAAATGATCTTAACATGTGACAGCAGAGACATGTGACTCATATGTGTCCATTATTAAGTAGTAGAACAGTAACTCAGGCATCAAAGATTCACAAAGTTATACCTCACAAAAGTACTGATGATCACTACCTAAGCTAATAACTGCAGCAATACTCAATCTACCCAAAAAAGAATTCATGTAACACAGAAATAACATTGATGTCAATTGTTTTACTATACAACAGTATTCAATTGCTGAGATACCAAAGCCTACCTGGAAGCTCCTCCTGGGATGTGCTGGCTGTCCCTGAAGCTGTTGCACCGGCATCCAGAACATGCTGTACTGCACTTTCCTGGGAGCTGTCTGGATACCTGATATTGGCCAGGAATTCTTCATTCGATGTTAGTGGTGGCCTCATAGAAGGCCCTCTCCCGGTAACCATCTGGTCAAGACCCACTGCAGCTGCTGTCCTCCATGCAGATGTGATTGTGTCAGTGGTCCTTTGGCACAGCTGCTCATATATCCTGTCATGCCCACCCATGGCATTCACATAATCAACAATCTGGCTTCAAATTTGCATCCTGCATGCTATATTTCCCCATCCCCTTTCTAGCAGAAAAGCACCATGTTGCCTAAAGGCATCCCCTATCACCCGATTCTCAGCATAAGTGAAGAAGCTCTCCAAGGACTGACACACTTGGCTGACATACTCTTAGGTGTCCTAAAAGACAACAGAAGGATAATACACATAAGTATCATAAGTATCATATAACTATAACAGGAAAGGCCGAATGACACAAACAAAAACTGTCCCCAGATAAAACAGAAAAGGTAGCCAGTCAATAGTACCCCCTGTAGAAACAGACAACATAACAGAGATGTGAAATATGAACAACAGTCTGGATGCAAAACAAGGAGAGTAACAATAGCAACATATCATTCTTTGTGCCATAACAGTAACTCAGCTTTCCTCATCCCCCAAAAAAAGAACAGGCAAATGACACATTTGCTAAAAACAAATCTTTGAAATTCTAAAGGTGCTATCAAAGGAACTGTACCTGAAACATTTGTACATATTTATCACAGAACATTCCATTTTCATGTATTGGCAATCGTGTATACCTGAGAAATGGCTTGGCAAACATGCCCATGCCATCAGTACACTTCTAACTAATGTATACATATAAAAGTGAAAAAAAGCATTTGCTTCAGATTTTTCTTAAATACATTCCAGCATTTGCAGTATGTAGCTGACAAAATGTAATCATAGCAGGTCAATAATCCTCTGTACAGATATATGCCAAAGAAATAGTGTATGTGCAAATCTTCCCAACATGAGTCTCCTCACTATCAGTTTTCCTAGCTACACAGTTGCCTTTTTATATGGTGTGATCTCATTAGAACTGATGAATGCCTAATACTTGGATCTGTGTAACAAATGTAAATATAGTGCAGACACTCCCTCAGTGTTTGTTTTTATAAGATTGCAACTGTGAATGTTTACTGGTTGGGAGAGAAAAACACAACAACACTAAAGGCTGTCTTACTTCCACTGGGTGTGTCAGGTTAAATCTACAAAGTGGTAGATGTAAGGTTGGAAATGTAAGTAAGCAGCACATAATTCACAGGCTGTGTTCCTCAACATCCAACCTGCTCTTCATTTGTTTGCAATTGCATATTATATTATTTCCAGTTAATATCCTCACACACTTTAAGGCCAATGACATAGGATGGCTTATATGTCTCAGATTACTGGTCTGATAACTGAAGAATGACCAACAAACACAGAAAAGTAAGACAGATCTGTATATTTGTAAGTAATAATCATAAGAGGCTGTGTGATCACTAAGTGCACTACATCCACAAATAGTAAATGTAGAAATACTAGTTGTATGGTTTGATATCACTGTAGATGCTGTTGCAGTTGGTTGTGTGCAGAATGAGTTCAGTTCTTTGCTGCAAAGCTGCTTGTGTTGCAAAGAGGGATAATGCACCCATCCTGTGTTCTGAAGGTGCATTGGAGTTCAAATCCAGATCTATGTAGACATATCTCTTGTAAGCCATCATTTTCTTGAGTATATGTCATACATTGATTTTCCTCACTTCAACTACTTGCCCCTTTTTACCTTTTTTCCTTTTCTGTCTTTGTTTGTCTAATTTATTTTGGAGGGGTGTTTGCGCGACGCAGCCTGTAGTTCAATCAAGGGAACAGATGAAATAAATGACAGGCTAGGCTGTGCTTATCTCATTTGTGCAAAGCATGGCAGTGTGCAAACTGGACAACTAGACCACCCAGGCAGCAGGCAGGACCCAGGCAGACAAAAATAGAAACTGGATGCATTCAATTAATTCTGCTGGGCACAGTGCAAACCTGCTAAGAGGCATTGTGTGGTGGTTAACACAGAGACCTTAAGAATGATTAGTAAATTAGGGAATGTCATCTAACTAGCCCTGTGGAAGCAGGTATAAGTGTAGGGCTGGAGAACGGATGGTCCTGGGTTCTAGTACAGGGTATGCAACCTGTTTTTTTTACTGTTGTGACATTGCAGTTTATAACAATGAACTGAAACATGAACAAGTATTATTTCAACTGTCTTGTGGCAACAAGTATAAGTGTAGGTCTGCCACTTTGACAATTCAGCTTGCGTTTGCGCACTGCTTAGCTACTCACAAACATGTGCTTTCCTCATGAGTATACACTTTGCTAACCATTGCACAAACTTGCTGAATGCCGCACTATGAAAATGTACATATTATTCTGTATTACTGCTGTTTACTGTCAATTTCATGTCTATGACATGAAATTACATGTGGAAACATTACATACTGGGACTGTATCTAACAATATGTCACATATTTACATAACATCCATGTTTTGCTACCACCCCAAGCACTGCAACCCTGATGTCTCAGTACTTTTTCCACAGATATATCACCTACACTACAAAAAGTAATATTGAATGCTGCGTGATATGCAATGCACATCAATCAGGTAACATGCAGAACTACAACTATTTACCCATACACATAAAAACCCTTATCTGCAAGTCTAAGGAAGGAATCAGCATGGACGTTATCCACAGGGGCATAGCTGACCTTCAATACACTTGACACTAACCCATTTTTCTTTTTTGTCAAGGGTAGATCTTGCTTATTGAACCTTGTGGACTTCTTTGATACTGACCCCAAAGACCTGAATGAGGGATAACAAGACATACCGACTATGTGGAGTTATCCAAGGCATTTGACACTATTCCCATTCATGTCTCATAGTGAAGATTTTCCATGTAGGAATTAAGCCATTCAGTAGTAGATGGATTTCCAACTGATTCACCGACAGAACATATGCTCTCAAAGTTGGGGACTGCACCTCCATCACTAGCCACTTACCATTAGGATTACAAAGTCCTCTGCTGGGCCCTGAACTGTTTGCAAACTACTTCCCCAGAAGCACAGGCAATGGTAGATGGCCTGTGGTTTACCAAAACTGCAGATGACTGTTAACTGGACAGCCTCATATAGAGTCCACAGTGATGGTAACATATGACAGAAGGGTCTGACTCACACAAATGACTGGGACCAGACTTACAGACTGAAGTTTAAAGCATACAATGCCTCATTTTCCCTTTTGGCAATGAAGTGCCCCTGCTAATTATGATATACATAGCACTAAGCTCAAACACAGTGTTGTGATTGTGAGACTTGGGAACCCTTTTTTTTTTCAAACACCTTTATTGAATTATCATCTGTAACACATGCAAATTTACATTCATATAAAAGTAATCAAACTATATTAACATGACAAAGATTATACTTCACATATATTGCTATATATCATATATCATATAACCTAAATATATATATATATATATATATATATATATATATATATATAGAATATAACTTAAATAGTTTTATATAAATTATTCAATTCCTGTCTTTTTTTAAACAAGAAACATCTTTATTAAGCTATCACTTACTACATAAACAATCATACATTTATATAAATGAAAAGAAACCACACCAACACAATCCTAGTTGCAAGCATTTTACATCACAAACCATACTAACACACTCCCAGTTCCAAAAATTATACATCACTTATAATCTGCCCAATCTTTCTCACTCAAACATTACATAGTCCCTCTGCCTTTTAGACCTCATTCCTCCCTTGTATGTATTGTTTCCACAATTCCCATTTTTTTTCGTATGCAGTTTGCTCCCACCCTTTTCTAAGGATCTCAATGCCAGTTGTTTTATCTCTGTTACTATATTCACTACTTCCAGTATAGTTGGTTTAGATTTTGATTTCTATTTTTTAGTAATTGCTTTTTTTGGCAGCCACCATTTCTAGACACAGCAAGGCCTTACCATGTCTAGGCAATTCCGATTCTGTATCGTAGCTCAGAAAAATTATCTCCCTTGTCAGACCAATCTGCCCACCCAGTATCTCTGACAGCGCATCCCACAGGGAATCCTTAAAGTTCACCAACTCACCACACTCCCAGAAAATATGTTTCCAATTACCTCTGTCTTCCCTTTCACACCTCCAACATTTGCTGTCTGCCTGAGGAAAAATTCTCTGGTGTCTACTGGTGGGTATAAAAATATCTATGTAAACATTTCCAGGCAAAAATCCTAAATCTTATAGATTTTGTTGCAGATTTGGAGACATGCATATATCCACTCATTGTTTCTTTGTGAATTGCTTATCCAATCTCTCTTCCCAAACTTTTCTAGCCTCTTCTAATTGATTGTTATAGTTATCATGCAATAGAATATATGCTCTACTAATTATTCTTTTTTTAATGGCAGCTTCTGTTCTAGATGCTATTAAAAACTGTACCAGTGCTGGTCTTTCATTTAGGACCCCCTAGTTCTTTCTCTTTGCCTATACTCTCATATCAGTCCCTGATAAGGAAGACAATCTGTAATCTGCAGTCCAAATAAATTCTTGGCGTCTTCCCATTCTATCATCTTTCTCTCTCTAGTTATTTGCTTCCTGAGCCTTGGTCCCTTTGCCAGGACATGTTGATAGCAATCTGCACTTTCATCACTGTGTCCATAGTGACACACAAAACTGATAGGCCAAAAAATAGTCATACAGACAACAGAGTGGACTACTGAGTATAAGAAAAAAATTATGTATCGTTATTATTATGCAAGAAGCCCAGAATCTCCAGAAAAAGGATATTCAAAAAGATTAAGAGAGAAATTAGAGGAAAGAAAAATACTTCTACAAGAAAAACTGTCAGAAGCTTCAAATAAAAACTTTTGTTCATTAATGCAACAGATCCATGAAAAACACTATATACACCATTTGAAAAAAGAAGCGACTGAGGAAGTGTGAAAATTTAAATAACATTTAGAGATGTTTGAAGGGTATAAAAAAGAAATATGGACATAGGAAAGAAAGAGAGATCTGATATGGTGCAATATTTATGCAAAGGAGGAAAGCCAAATTAATCAACAGAAAAAAGGCAGCCCCAAAAATATTCAAAGAGAAATACAGACAAAGGCGTCCAGATATGGAAAATTTCACAATAAAAAAATAAGATCGTAAGGAGGGAATGCAGAAAAGATTAGTCAAGTAAAAGTTAAAAAATAGAAGCTGACGTAATAGAATATTTGTGAAGTGAAGGATTCAGTGTAGAAAGTCTAACACAGGTTATATCACAAAATGATGGAACAACTAGTCCCCAAAGTAAGAAGAAACAAGAGGAGCAGGAGACATCCGAAGAAGAAATATGGACATGGAAAAGAAAAAGAGATTGAATATGGGACAATATTTATGCAAAGGAGAAAACTAATCAATGCAAAAAGAACAGCACCAAAACTATTTGAAGAGAAATACAGGCAAAGACATCCATATATGGAACATTTTACAATACAAAAAAATAAAAAAACAAAGAGGAAAAGTAGAAAAGAGGATTAGTAATGGAGAAGTTAAAGAAATAAAAACTGAGGTTATGGATTACCTGCAAAGTGAAGGATTTAGTGTAGAAAATTTAACTCAGGTAACAACACAACAGGACAGAGCAATGGACACCCATTTTGGGGAGAAACCAGTGGAACAGGAAGCATCTAATCAGTTGACATATGAAGATACTTTGGTGTCTCCCATAGGAAACCAGTACAAATGTTCAGTCAGAGCAATACAGCAAAGGAGAGAACAAGAAACTGTGGCAACTATGTCACAGTGAATGTCATGGAATGATAGGCCAATGAGTTCCCATATGAAAGAGCAATGGGTGACACAGGGTGAAACTGAAGAGAACATGGCACAGAAAGATGCTCTGGAACTTTCTACAGAATGCCAGCAGGAAATGGAGAACAACGAATGTGCCCTCAGTTTAGAAGAAAACGGTCTAAGAGAAGAGTTGCTTGATTTAATAAAGATGGATAGACATATTAAGATCGAGGGAAGAAATAGAATGCAGAAGGTCTGTAAAACCCAAAACATTAGAAGTTTGATAAAACAAATAAGCACAGTAATTAGGACTGTCCATAGAGATTCATAGGCTATAACAGAAGTAAATAGGATACATTACTGGGCAACCAAATTAATAGCATATAAAGTACTACCACAAGAACACAGGATATACAAGAACACAGGGTAGTAAGGGAAAAGACGGGGAGAAATTGAATGCCATCATGGAAGTATCAAATGGAGAATACTATAAAGCAATTAAGATAAGAAGTGCCATTGTTAGAAGAGTATAGAAGAGGGAACAGATCAACAAAAATACTCAGAAAAATAGACGTGATAAAAGCAATGCGCAGTATTATAACACATCAAGATTTATTATGTACTATCATAAATAATAAACTAAAAATATCAGCAAAAGCAGAAAAACTTAGAATATATGTATATGAATATAAAGGAAAAGTACTAAATAAGCAATTTATTGATTATCCAAAAAAGTTTTATAGGGAATTGGGAAACAAGGTAAAAAGGAATTGAAAGACCACAAAAAAGAAGAAATAGATACATTTTGGAGAAATATTTATGAAGATCCTGTGGAACATAACAAAGATGCTAAATGGACAGAAGAAGTAAAAGAAAGCCTAAGAATGTCAAATGTGCAGGATATGAAATGGGATAAAGTAATGGCCAGACAGATTGAAACAAAGTTAAGAAAAGCCTCTAACTGGAAAACTCCAGGCCCAGATACAATACATAGCTTCTGGGTAAAAGTATTAACATCTTTACATGAAGATTTAGCCATGAGTAAGAACTATTTATATGCACACCCCGAACAGACACCAGCCTGGAAAACAACAGGAAGGACAATGCTCCTACTTAAGAGCAAACCTGCAAGCTACCCTAAAAGCTATAGACCAATAATTTGCCTTCTGACGACTTATAAACTATACACTGGAATTGATGCCAACAGAGTTTATAGTCATTTAGAAGAAAACTCAATTGTGGCAATAGAACAAAAGGGTAATAAAAGAAAGTCACATGGAACAAATTATCATTTGTTGTTAAATAAAGTCATAGTGGAGAACTGCAAAAAGGGGAAGTATCTAAGTATGGTATGGGTTGACTAGAAAAAAGCATTTGACAGTATCCCACATTTATGGATATAAGAGTGCTTAAAAATATATGATATACCCTACACTGATAAACTACATCAAAGTGACCATGGAACAATGGCAAACCACTTTGCAGTTAAGCCATGATAAAGGATAAATTATCCCAGGGATAAAAATTCAAAGGGAGATATTCCAGGGTGACTCTCTGTCACTACTGCTTTTTTGCCTTCCCTTAACTCATGACATCTGAGTGACACCTCCAGGTGCATCTGCAGTTACCTGCTGCTGCGCCTCTGGGCATCAAATATTGTTTGCTCATATTTGCATTAATAATTCCAAAACCATGCTACATACAAGGTATCAGAATTTTTTACTTTGAAGCATACATGATGGCAAACACAGTTGTGTTGATATTTGATCTATGTCAGTGAGTATTTTTAGAACTGTAAGGTGATAACTTCATTTTTAAAGGCTCAAGCCACACCCACTGGGAGTTAAAGGTACACACTCAGAAGAGCTGTACTGGAGGGAATGAGTTAACCTATTAAGCTGTCTGCTTAACAGATTAGATCATGGCTATAAGTTGGCTCCCAGAAAGCAACAAAGTGTAAAGACTTCTCTTCTTCTCTTTGTAGATGATTTAAAACTGTATAGCTCATCAGATGAGGAACTGAAAGCACAACTGCAAGTAGTCAAAACTCTTTAGGATGATATAAGAATGTCATTTGGTCTTGATAAATGTGCAAAAGCAACATTTAAAGCAGGAAAGCTGCAGCACCAAGAAAAAAATCAGTTTGGGACAAGAATGTGCTATAAAAGAACATGAGCAAGAGGGAATGTATAAATATTTGAGAACCAATGAAGGATCAACAATAAAACATGAACAAATGTGAATAAAATTTAGGAATATTTTAGAAGATTTAAATTAATCCTCAAAACAGTATTGACATCTAGGAACAAAGTTCAAGCTATAAACAAATTTGCTCTTCCTGTCTTAACTTACAGTTTTGGAGTGATTGACTGGCCCCAAAAGATGTTGGATAGATTAGACAGAAAAACAATAAGGATTCTTCATGCTCATCAAATGATTTATAAAAATAAGTGCATACCAAGATTATGTCTTTCCCATTCCAAAGGAGTTATGGGCCTCCTTTAAAATGATTACATGTATAGATCTGCAATCATGGGACTGCATGCATATCTGCTGACTTCATAAGACCTAAACATAATGAAAGCTTTGAAACATGAGTAGACTAAATCTAAGATGACTTCCCTGCTTAGTCTAGCATAAGCATATTGATGTCAAGTAGGAATGGAAATCAAACCGGAAGAAGATAAAGTCAGGCAGCAACTGAATGTACCAAAAAAAACAAAAAAAAGAATATAAGGTGAAAGATCAAATGAGAAGGCAAGAAATGTGGAAAGTGCATAAATGTAGTTGCAGGTATAGACAATTCCTGCAGCAACCTCATGTTAATCAGGATCAAATGCAGGAATGGTTAAGGAGAGGCAAATTCAAATCAAAAGATAAAAGATTAATATTACTTGCTCAAGATAGCGGACCACATATATGTTGGTTTACAAAGTCCATTGGACATGTGGGAAAAACAGACAAATGCAGGTTTTGTAAAACAGAATTGGAAACAGTTGCACACCTTGTTGCTGGTTGTGACATGCTAATGGCAGAAGGACTGTATACTGAAAGGCATAATAATTTGGAAAGACTGCTGAATTGGGATTGTGCAAGGATTATAATACTGAAGTAGCTGATAGACACTGGAAACATGAGCCAGAAAGCATCATAGAAAATGATGAAGTCTACATCACATGGGATCACCGATTATCAACAGTTCAAAAGATAGATGCGAGAAAACCAGATATAGTGGTAGATGGAAAGAAGACAAAAGTAGCATTGATCATTGAAATCTCTACACTCAATGACTACAGTGTCTTGTGTACAGAAAGACACAAAGTCATAAAATATCAGGATTTGCAGGCAGAAATGAGAGCAATGTGGAAGAAAGATACCCAGACAGTTTCAGTAGTAGTAGGAGCAATGGGTCTTATAAAAAAGAATCTATAATTCTATTCAGATATGTTACCAATACATGTAACCCCATATGAATTACTGAAGGAGGCATTACTGGGCACATCGCAGGTGCTGCAAAGAGCACTTCTGGCTAATATCAAAGATTGAAACAATACTAATCTCATGAATGTTACTCATACTTTGACTTAGGAATGGGGACCAATCTTGTCATGGTATTAGAAACAAACAAAAGATGAGTGAACCAGCACACAGGCAAATATAGTTATATGCCAGCTGACTCCATAATAAAAAAAAGAAATCAATGGAAACCAGGGCAGAGTGAGCTAAAATCCTTTCATAATTCCAAACAATTTTCCAGGTGCACAGAGTGAACTGAAGTCCTTTAATGATTCCAAGCAATTTCCAGAATACACTCAAGTAATTTCCAGAATACACCCAAGCAATTTCCAGAATATGCCCAAGCAATTTCCAAAATATGCACAAGCAGTTTCCAGAATATGCCAAAGCAATTTCCAGAATACGCATATTCTGGAAATTGCTTGGAATAATTAAAGGACTTCAGTTCACTCTGTGCACCTGGAAAATTGTTTGAAATTATTAAAGGATTTTAGCTGACTCTGCCCTAGTTTCCAGTGATTTCTTTTTTCACTATGGTATTAGAAACCCAAAAGACTTAGAGAAATTAAAAAAGTGACACACACATTCTGCATTGCACATATCATGCATATGGACAACACATCCAAGACCAGGGTGGTCATACCTCTGCTGTACTCTACCCTTATCAGATCACTAATTGAGTACAGTTTTCCCTTCTGTCTATACCTCACCAGACACCTGCAGCAATTGGAGAAAATTCAGGTTTGTGCCTGGAAGAATCCAGGGCCTCCAAATATGGCATACATGGAAAGACTGAAAGACCTATCACTGTACTTAGTATCATGTAGGCTGCTAAGAGGTGACCTATGCCTGGCCTACAGAGCAGTCTCAGACCATGCACTACGGGGAATACTGGACATCAGCAGATCAAATTGGACAAGAATAACTTGCCCCAAGGTTCTCAACCTAGCCTGTGACATAAAAAGAACATGCAAGGGAGACAGATATATCACCCAGTGATTCACACTGCTCTGTAATAGGCTCCTGCTGCTTGTGAAGTAGGGCTCCTCAATGTCCCTGTTCAAGTGCAACCTTGAGTACTGGTTGGGTGATTGTAAAGTCATCTCTGGGGTGGCACCTATGTCCTTCATGGACAGGGCCAGTTGGTGCTGCTCACAAAATTGCTCTGCTAACAATGACCATCTAACTATGCTCAATAAGGGCACTTGTGTTTTAATATTGCTATGCTTCTAAACACCCTAGGACCATTAGGCTAGTGGCCTCCTATGAACCTATGAAGCTATGTACCTATGCAGGCCTTGCAACATCTTGTCTCTCACATGGCCTGTTGATGTCATCTACTATAACTTCACCTGCACTCTTGTAAAAGACAGACATGTGTAGTGGTGCTTGCATAAAGTGCTGTGTTCTGTAGTCTGTGTACTTAGGTAGGGGTTCTGTGCTCACTGTATTCAAGTGTGTGTGTGTGTGTGTGTGTGTGTGTGTGTGTGTGTGTGTGTGTGTGTGTGTGTGTGTGTGTGTGTGTGTGTGCGTCTAGACAGAAGAGCAGAAGTGTGCATCCCAGTTACTGCTCCAATGCCATGTATGGACAGTATTTTGATTCTTGCAGATGCCTACACATCCATTTCATGCAGCCCACTCAACATCTTGTCTCCCACATGGCCTGGTGATGTCATCTACTATAAGTTGACCTGCACTCTTGTAAAATTCAGACTTATGCCATGGAACTTGCATAAAATACTGTGTTCTGTAGTATGTGTACAGGTAGGGGTTTTGTTGTCACTGCTGTCATATGTGTATGTGTTTGTGTGTGTGTGTGCGTGTGTGTGTGTGTGTGTGTGTGTGTGTGTGTGTGTGTGTGTGTCTGTGTGTGTGTGTGTGCATGGTTGATATTACAGATATTACAGAGAGCATTTTACACCAGCATGTGGGGCACTCTTCTATTCTATTCAACAAACACTGCTGATGTAATCAACTATAAAGTGTTGCCTGAGACACCCCAAGTCAGACTTGTGCTGTGGTGCTTGCATAAAGTACTGAGTTCTATAGTCTGTGTACTTAGGTAGTTGTTCTGTTCTCCCTGGAATCATCTGTGTGTGTGTGTGTGTGTGTGTGTGTGTGTGTGTGTGTGTGTGTGTGTGTGTGTGTGTGTGTGTGAGAGAGAGAGAGAGAGAGAGAGAGAGAGAGCTCTTGCTTGACATTACAGAAAGTATTTTACACCAGCATGTGAGACACTGTTATATTTTCAACAGACACTGCTGATGTCATCAGCTATAAAGTGTTGAATGAGACATTCCAAGTCAGATTTGTGATGTGGTGCTTGAATAAAGTATTGAGTTCTGTAGTCTGTGTACTTAAATAGGTAGAGGTTCTGTTCTCACTGCCATCAGCTGTGTGTGTGTGAGAGCTCTTGCTTGTCATTACAGAGAGCATTTTACACCAGCATTTGGGACACTGTCCTTACCATATTCCCTTCAACAGACACTGCTGATGTCATCAGCTATATCAGATTTTTGGATATGCAGTACTTCCACAAGGGCAGGGTTAGATACTGGCCTGGAGGTTACCTTACCGGGAGAAGTTACCTTATACTATACAAGATAGATTACAGAGACATGGTTTTTAATCTATCCATATACATCATGGCATGGTTTGTATGACCTGTGTTATATTGCTGAGAAAGCCCTGTGGTCTCCCCAGCTGCTGCATGTGTCTGGTGAGGTACAAGGAAAAGAGAGCATTGTACTCTATTAGTGTTCTGATGAGGTTCGAGTACAGTGCTGAGGAAAAAACAAACTGCAAACGAATCCAAAACTGAATACAAACATGTATTAAGCAACTGCTTTTATACAAGCAAAAGACAAAAATACATTTCAGAAAAATAAATTTCAAAGAATATCAAAAAGATATATGTATGTATATCTTTAAAATAATTTTTGAAATGTATATTCATATGCATATTATTCTGAAAAGTATTTTTAGGAAAGTATTTCCATGAAATATGTATATATATCTTTTGATATTCTTTGAAATTTATTTTTCTGAAATGTATTTTGAATATGTCACGTGACTTTGGCTGCAGTCACATGTTCTTTAGCAGTTGCTTGAGTACAGTGCTGTCATACAATCCTCAGATCTGGATGTGATGGCATGACTTATGATGTGCACAATATAGGCTTTCAGTACCAGTGTGGACACTGGGTGGTTAAAATTTAGATCACTATCTACATGTGTTCCCAGCGCTTGCATCACTGGATTTCAGCATAGCAGGACTGTTATCAATACTGTGAATAACATGGAATTCCACTTTTCAGATGGGCAACATTATAAAAGACACATTTCTGCATTTATTTGTAGATATTGTGCCTTTGTCACCATTCTTTTGTCTGTGTTAGCTACTCCTGCACTATGTTATCATAATTGGTGTATTCAATGATTGCACCCAATATGCAAGAATCAGCAAAATTGGTAAGCCAAAGGCCATATACTTAGATGCACAGATCCCTGGGATTTTTCAGTGGAGACAGCTCTACTGGTGCAGGCTGATTCACTAGCTTTCACAGTATGTGTTCTGTTGGTGAGCCATTTGGTTACTCTTCTACTGATATAGGGGTTAATCCCCAGCTGATAGGTTTTCTCAGATACTTGCATGTGGGATTGTGTCAAAACCCTAGGCCAGATCACAAGAGGCAGCATGAACTGTCTTACCTTCATCCAGGGGGTCTATATTAAATCAGTGAATGCTTAAAAAAGTGAATGCTGATTTATCAACCCCATGTAAGCGAAAGCTTACAATTCCGAACACTCGGAACAGCGATTTTTTTTCCAAGGGAAAAAAAAATGCTGTTCCACAAAAAAATAAATAAATAAAAATAAAAACTTCAAAACATTACATAAAGTAGGGGGGGGATTCACCCCCCACACCCCATACTTAAATATACCAACTCCGAGATCGCACTACAGTGATGAAAACGGCAAATTAATGGTGGCGGCCAAGCGATTTCTTTCTCAGGGAAAGAAAATTGCTTATATGCCGTTTTGCTGTTTTGTGCTTTCAAGTTCAATCAAGATGCATTTGAAGGATTGCGTCTTCGATTATATAATAGGAACCCCACCCAGGTCTATCACACAGAATCAATAGTCTGTGTCACAATTACAGATTGCCTATGGCATGACTCAGTACATACACCTTCCTGTTATGTTTGAATACACACTTCAACATACCTTCCACATGAACTATGTTCCCATTCAAGGGTGTACATCAACATGCATCCATCTGAGCTGGGGGGACAGCACCTGATGCATATATTTGTGGAGACATCCTGACTCTCCTCAACTGTGAGGTAGACCAACATGTCATCATGGACCTCTTCTACATGTACACTAGGAATATTCAGGCTGTGTGCAACAGACCTGTGTTTTTGTCGTTAATGCTACATCATGTCTGTTACATCTGATAGATGTCCTCAAAGAGGTCATTGACAGCATGCATGATGACAACCGTATCATCTTGTAGATCTTGACCAAGTCATGCCATTTGACATAAATCCGCACTGAGGTATTCAAGCAATACTGTCATATGTTGCCATAAACAGATTATATCATGAAATGGATAGACCAGTGTATCACATACATGGCATCTCCCTATGTTGAAATGTGTGACATGACCTGTAGCTCAGGTCCAGTGATCAGGTGCATACATTAGGGCTGTCTGCTAGTCCCTTTCCTGTCTATTAGTTAAGTGATGGACATCACAGATGACATACACATCCTGAGTTTAAACAGCTGCCTGAAGGACTACAGATTGTGCGCAATCATTGACTCCAACTGTGATATCACTATAATACAGACAGTATCAACACATACCAAAAATGCTGCCAAAGCCATGACAATACCTGCATTGACAAGAAACAAGGGGGGATTTGCTAAGTCAAGAAACAAACACACCACCCAAGTATAACATGGACATCACATCCTATAAGCAGACCAATAGGCATATCACCCATGTCCTAGGTATATGGTAAGTGCTACATCAACTATCATGTGGTCACAGTGCTAACTACTCCCTTGAAAGTAACACAAGTACTAGTACATGAAGAACATCTGCAATGAGGCCATAATACCTTCATTGTTCCCAGACTTCATCACACCAATAACTGTGCGCAATTCACCGTTCTTCATGTACCTCCCTACACATCTTCCTGTGATGTGTAACTGAAATGTACCACCTTTGTCACAGTGAACTGTCACACAGCTTATTGGACATACATAGGTATTCTTTCTGTGCAATATAAAGGACTGTCTGATGCGGAACACCAGTCAAGTTGCTACACCAGATGCATGCATGCTACCTATTTTGTTTATGCACACACTACATACATAGGTCTTTGACAACATTAATGTCATGTATATCATTCATAACAGTGTGGAAATATGAGATGCACACAAGTTAACTAGCCTGTATTGCCCATACTGTTGCCTACAGGTATGGCAGTGTCCCTTGTAACACCTTCAGCAGATGTTACAATGCCAGGAGAGTGTGAGTGGTTACCCTCATAGAGTGTGGATGTGTCATAACAGTTGTTCAAGTGTGTGTGTGTACAGACTCATCTCTTATCACTCTAAATCACATATGTTATGTAAGAGGCACAGGATTACTGGTGGTATTATTCTGATACTGTCCATGATTGTGGTTGGTTCTTGTAATGTTTTCCATGAGCCTTTACCTGTGCCCTCCTTCCTGGAAACCTCTGCTGAGAGCACACTCATATCCAGGCATATCAGTTTGCACAGTTTCACAATATGCACCCTACCCCAATTGTGTGTCAGATCCCTGATAAATGTCCTCTGCTGTATTCATGTAAGCATGCTTATCTTAACTAGACATCCTCCCCATTGTTATGTCACCTTGTGCGACAGTCATATAAAACACATTTTCACTTTATAGTCCCTACTGTACCATAAAGATATGTGATTGGTGTTATGGCTACAACCACCTTCCATTGATATGCTCTCCTCTGCTGTATATTAGGCTGTTTCACCTGTCCTCTTCTCCTGTGTTCATTCCCACATGTCATCTGTGTGTCCCTGTTCAATACAAACACTTCCCCTGAGTGTTCATTTTACACGGCAGTCCATATCCCATTACAGATCAATTACACAGCTTCAGTACAGAATGCCAGGAATGGGATATCACAATACTCTGCACTGTAGATACACTATCATGTATTGTGTTTGGACCATATACTTCGCATTCATACCTCTTAACTATCCAGATATTACCTGGATGACCAGATGTGTTCTTTATCAAATTTGCAGCTTTCTGCCATATCACTGGGATGATCTCAGGATGGATGTGAGTCAATATTACATACATTTGAGCTCATACCTCTCTCAACTCTCCTGATTTGTGCAGAATGCCCAGTTGTGGCTAATATTTTTGATCTTTTCCTCATAACATTTTGTTTTTCTGGCAATTCATTGGCATGTCATTGCAGATTGAAGTCTGAAACTGATGACAGACATCTGAGTTTCAAACTTCATGCTCTTCAGAAAATTCATGCTGCTGCACTACCTATTATTCTATCACATTTCTAAGTTTGGAAGAGCAATATTAGAATCTGTCCCTATTTTGTGCCATTTGTCCCCCTTTATTCATCGCTCTGTCCAGATTTCTTGCTCTAAGAGGTTGAGAGGGTTTTTTTGTTTCATTCTGCCACATTTGTATGCAACATCTATGTCAAATATGTCCTTATATCTGGGTAATTGTCCCCGCATTATGTTAGCCTTTGTGTAGATGTGCTGCACTAACAGAGTGGCAGATCTGCCCTGGTGATAATTATGGCATTCCATGCAATTCCGTGGACCGTAGATGCTCTGCTTTAAACATTATTGCTATCCCGCATTCACTTGCATGGTTTTCTGTCCTGCAACACTGTTGCCAGCCACAAAACCTTTCTTAGACACAGCAGGCAACATCAATCTGCATTGCATAGTGGTGTACGCTGCCACTCACCACACACCACCGTGCACAAATCTAAACTCTGTCTAGGCTTAATGTAGAGCCTACACTTAGTTTATTGAATCCCGGGGCTTGATTTTTAATAGCTTTGAATAGTTTTAGTAACATAGGAGAAATCTGAGATATGAAACTTTTATAAAATGCCACACAAACTCCATCAGGGCCCAGTGCTTTACCTTGCTTAATGTTTTTAATAGTGTCTTTAATTTCTTTGAGGGTAAATGGTGCATTTATAAAATCAATTTCTTTAAGTTTAAGTTTGGGAGATTTAGTTAGATTAAAATAATTGCAAAAGTCCTCTTCAGTAATGTTAATCTTGTGTTTCCAATATAGTTGTGAATACATTTTTCTTTTTAACTTATAAACATTTAATGTGAGTTGCTGGTGTTCTGGTATATATATATATATATATATATATATATATATATATATATATATAAACATTGTTTTGTCATACTGGTTAATCCCATGAATGTTTTCTAAGTGATGGTTTTATATTGGGCTTCTCAGTGTAGTGCCATGTTCTGATAATTTGCTCGATGTTGTTGTTGTGACTTTCGGCTTTTCCCAGTTAGGGGTCGCCACAGCAGAACTCCCATCTGCTAATGATTGGCAGTTAATTTTTATGTGCCGAGTTGCCAGCCCTGACGCACAGCCTTCAACAAAGGTGCACCCATTCACACATGTCTCCACGCAGAAGACGCTCTAGCTGAGAATCGGACCGGAAAGTGTCTTACTGTGAGGCGACAACGCTACCACACCACCACCACAGCGGATTGATAATTTGCTTGATACAACTGTATATTTACAATGTATTACTGTGGTTCTCTATCAGTACATTTCCTGATAAAACTACCTTGAGCTTACATTCATAAACTTTCTTACTGTCACTCTAATCTTATACTTCCACTGCACTCTCTTGCTCTGACACTGTGGTCCTTCATCCATCTCTTTTTTGTGTAATAATAAGTACAAACGTTATTGCCTCAATATACTATTACAATTTACTAGAGTTTTTCCTCTTTCTTTCTTTCTTTCATTTCAGACCTGCTGTCACTGCATCTGACCTCAGTACTAAAGGAACTCTGCCACAAGGCCCTACTCCTACAAATTTACTATGAATGTTGTCATTGTATAATGTAACCACATTTAGCATGAATAACCAGCTAAATACATGCCTCCTCTGTGACTGAAAGTCTCTGTGGAGTAGTCCCTGTATTCAAGGACCTCTTACTAAGTTGGTGACTGTCTCTTTTTTCTTCACCAGTAGACTATACTGCACATGCAGTTATTTAGTCTCAGAAATGACAGAAAACCTGTTTTACTTTGCATCTCTTTGTTAATTGCTTGTAGTTGTTATAAACTGATTGCTCTCAGCTATAAACTTGACCTGAGGGTAAGTGCTGCAATAAATGTTAGAAGTATAAGAAATAAAACTGCTGCCCTACATGCCTGGACTACCCAATATAAGCCTGACATTTTCACTGTAACTGAAACCTTCTGGCTATAATATCATCTGTAACGACCATATAAAGAGGAAAGGTGGTAGTATTGCTTTAATATTTCCCAACACCTACCACATTTACCCTTACAGCAAACCAAAGTCAAAATTCAGCTCAGCAGTGCTTCATATTGATTCTTATTGATTTCTCCAAAATAAACATTCCTCCTGGCAACAGTACAGCTTTGCTGGGAGATATCTTACATTGAGTATCCATAACATTTCCCTGGAAAAAATACTACTAGATGATGTGAATGTCAGCTGGTTGGACATAACCTCTAATTCTCCTATATATCCAGTTAAACCGCATATTTATAAAGCAACATGCAAACTTTCCAAGTTTAACCCAGAAATGTTTATTACTACACTGTCACTGGAACTTCCTAAACATTCTCCCCTTAGATGATTCTGTAAATGAATTTAATACAACTTTTCTAAATATCCTTAATAGCTGTGTACCTCCTAGAAGAAAGAGACTAAAAACAAATAATGCAATTTGGATATCAAAAACAGTAAAATGATAATAAAGGATACAGAAAAAGCATGACAAGAATGGCAAAAATATAAAACACCTCAGTGTCTTAAAAACTTCAGAATGCTTCACAATTGTGCTAAAAAGCAAATAAATGAAGACAAAAAACTATACTATAATAACTTTCAGAATAATGCTAAACACTATCTTAAAAAATTTTAGGCATCCATTAATGAATCCTGGCCAAAAATTCAACCCAAACCCCTCTCCCAATAACTCACTACCCGAAACTGCAATACAGTTTAATCTAATCCCAACCCTACCCAACAGCCATATATCACCACATCCACTTTCACCTTCAAACCTGTGCCCACATTCTATAAAAAAAATACTCTTAAACAAACCGTTCATCTCTAATACATATAACAAGAAGGCTTGGGGTTTTGTTCAGATGCTTTAATACATTCATCAGGATGGATAGCAGCATCATTATATACAAACAAACTAGTTAACAAACAGAGCTTACATACATACATGCTTACATCTCAGCAGCTAACTAAAAAATGGCAGTCAGGCTCGCATGTGCTCAGTATTTATACACTTGTGCAAGCCCTTGTATGGCTTCTTAAAGGTATATACACACATATTGATCTACATCTTCCCTCTTAAAAAGATTTCCCTTTATGCAAAACAATATGAGAGATAGACATGCATTACTATGTACATTGGAAACAAAACACAATATTCATGTCCAAGTTGCTTCTTTTCTGCTACAGGGTTTAGAGATTCAACAATATCTTGTAACATAATAGTTGGGACCAAATTTAGCAACAGGGACAGTCTGTGATGCACAACTCATATCAGGAACTTCTGGATTCATCATAGGAACAGAAATGTCCTCTAGAACTTCCTCAGGAACTGGAAAACTGGACAACTCACTCTGAGATAAAGAGTCTTACTCACAGGCTATCTGCTGGGGTATAGGCTCAGAAACCGATCTCAAATGCTTCCGATTCCACCTAAAAGTTGCTCCCTCTGATGCAATAATGTACGATCTTGGCTCTGGACCAATATTCTTCATGACACCAATCTGATCATAACCTCTGGACGTTTGCATCCTTATCGCTTCTCCCTCTTGTAATGGATTGACGATTTTCTGGTCTTTTCATAGTAGGACTTCTGGGATAGGCGCTTCTTCAACAGATTGGCTTTCACTGATCTGTTATTCTTGACACATGGAACCAACAATTGACTACTGATTGGTAATGTGGTTCTGGTTTGTCTCGACAGAAGTCTCTGAGCAGGTGAACCAAGATGTTTATCGCAAGGAACATTTCTGAGATTGAAGAGATTCAGGAAAACATCACTATTATCTCATTTTGACTTCTCTAGTAACTGTTTTGCACTTTGGCCTGCACTTTCTGCCAAACCATTTGACTGCAGGCACTCTGGACTACTTGTGACATGAGTAAAGTCCCATTCTTCAGCAAATCTTTGAACTGTTGGCTGGTAAACTGCATGCCATTGTCAGAAATAACTTTGTGCGGACTATCATGAGCAGCAAAATGACGCTTCATCTTTGTAATGACTGTACTGGATGCTAGGTTGGGAAGTAGGTCAGTTTCAAATCAATTGGAGTAAGAGTCTACTAACACCAAATAATGTTGACCATTCCACTCAAAAATGTCTGTGGCTACTGACGATGAAGGTAGTTCCAGAATCTGGTCAAGCTGAAGTGGTTCCTTCTGTTGATGCGGCTTAGTACTATTATGCACTGAACAAGATGAAACTGCTCTCTCAATGTTTTGTGACATAGAAGGCTGAAATACAAGTCCTTTTACCCTTCATTTGGTAGATTTGGTGACCACAATGCAAGATAGTAATGTATTCTGGTTGCAAGGACTTTGGAACAATTACTTTTGGACCTTTCATTATGATACCTTTGTCAGACAAAATCTCATCTCTGTATGGAAAATAAGGTTGCACTTCTTGAGGTAAACTAGACTGCTTTGACTGCCATCCTTGATTGATAAAGTGGTTGAGCCTTTGTAAAACTGGATTTGTGGATGTGTGATCTCTCAGCTCATCAAGACATGTGCAAGAAATATTTCTGACTTCCATGACTTCAAAATCAAGATTTTCATTCTCTTGCTGTTCTGTGGTATTTCTGGGTGATCTGGATAATGTATCAGCAAGATAAAGAAGTTTGCCTTTCTTGTAGACAAGAATGAAATTGTACTTTTGTAATCTCAGCATCATACGTTGCAGTCTGGCTGGAGCAGAATGCATTGGTTTTCTTAATATAGTGACTAATGGTTGGTGGTCCGTTTTGATCTGGATAGGTCTACCATAAACATAATCATGGAACTTCAGACATGTAAACACACTTACCAAAAGTTCCTTCTCAATCTGGGCATATTGCATCTCAGTTTGAGTAAGAGTTTTCAATGCATAGGCAACAGGTTGATCCTCTTGTAGAATGACTGCACCACATCTAAATTTCAAAGCATCACAGGAAAGGGTAACTGGTTTGTGAACATCATAGTATCTGAGAGTAGGTGGACTAGCTATTCTCTGTTTCAGGACATCAAATGCTTTTTGGTGTTGCTCTAACCAATACCATGATACATCTTTACGTGTCAGCTCTCCGAGTGGTGCTAAACGTTGGCTCAAGTCTGGAATTAACTTGCCTAGGTAGTTGACCATGCCAAGAAAACATTGCAGAGCTTGAGCTTTGTCTGGAGCTGGCATCTCAAGAATGGCTATTTGCTTCAAAGGGTCTGGTCATAAGCCTGTACTAGTAAATAAATGCCTTCTCTGTATCTCTAGGGCTAAGAATACTGCAGGAAAAGCACTGCTCTCCCACTCCATAGCTAGAAACTGGAATTATCTCCCTCTTGCTCTGATTTCTGCCTCTATCTCTTCTCACTTTAAAAACTGACTTAGATCACACTTAAACAATAAGTGGTTATGCCCATGTATTACATACGTCCTCCAATTATTCCACTTATATACATCACTTCCTGATGAACCTACTGTAATATATACTACAGTCTAGGTCTTCTCCTACTGCTGATTGAAATTATATACTTATTCTGTTATTACCCATGTGGAACTATTTTTTCCTGTATATATAGGTCTTATTTCTTCTGCTGTATACTGTATTTTAACATATTGTGTAAAATTTTACTTATTGTGGAGCTTTTCTCCCTGGGCCTCTGCTGAAAATGGACCTGTGTCCAGTCGGACCATCCTGGTAAACAAATGTAAAATAAAATAAATGACCAACATAAGTAACTTAATGTAGCCTGAATTTGCATTTGTGTGGGTTGAGCTTAAGATTCACTTGACATGCCCTTTCTAGAACTTTTCTGAGTTTTCTGTCATGTTCTGCTTTATCACAACCTCCTACCAGTATGTCTTCTACTATGATATCACAAGGATGCCCAGAAAAAATTTGCTCCATTACACGTTGAAAGACTTCAATTGCAGAATTTATCCCAAATGGCATTCTCAAAAATCTGTACCTGCTTAGCAGAGTACTGAATGTAGTGAGCAGTGATGATTTCTTATCAAGCTGAATTTGCCAAAATGAACTCTTTGCATCTAAGACAGAAAAAATAGTGACATTTGGCATCAAGGCTGTGACTTCAACTGTGCGCATTGGATGATGAGGTCTTTTAAGTGCTTTGTTCAAATTTCATGGGTCAGTATATATTCTAATGTCATCTGAGCTTTTCTTATGAGCTACCACCAAAGACAATACCCATTCAGTTGGAGTTTCAACTGGAGAAATCACACCTTATAGGTTCATAGGTAGGTACTAGGCTATTGGCCCTATGGCCTATATAAGCCTAGCCAAAAGGTACCCTGGCTTTCGCCACCCAAGAAAATTATTTTCCTGTGACACTGTTGAGCAGAGCCACAGAAGTGATCCCTGGGGTGAATTTCCTATCTCCCATCCAATCATCAAGATTTTTCTTGAAGAGTGCTAATGAGGAGCTTTGTTTGATATAGATAGGTAGTTTGTTCCAGAGTACAGGAAGTGTCTGGGACAGGAATCTATCCATCCAGCATGTTCTGCTTATTGAAGTGACAAGGTTTAGGTCCCTAGAGCATGTAGCTCATAGGGATTGGGATTTCTTTAAGTGGAGCATGTCTAAAAGCTCTGTGTTTGACATAGCTTTGTGTGTTAGGCAGAGATCGCCTCTGAGTAGGCGATATGCGACGGAGTAAAGCTGAGGGTTTTTGAGACAGTCTGCGTAGGGCATCTGTTTGAGGCTGGTAATCCTCTTTGTGAGGTATTTCTGTGGCCTTTCCAGTTGTTGTAGATGTCTTGTGAGGTACATACCAAAAGGGGCATTGTACTCCATAATGGGTCTAAAGAGTGATGAGTAGAGGGGAACAATGACCTCTTTTTTCCTGAATGAGAAACCTTTTGTGATGAGGTGTGCCATGTAGAAGGATTTCCTGACTACTGTGGTGATGTGATTATCAAAGGAGAGACTACTGTCCACCTGTGTCCCAAGGTCTCTTATCACACTTTCAGTTTTAAGTAGACTACCGCCTATGTGGTAGTTCATGGGTACAGAGATTTACCAAAAGGGATGACAATGCACTTTTTGGCATTGAGCTTGAGGCCATGGCTTTGACACCAGGCATCTGTCTCAGCGAGGCCCTTTTGTAGGATGTCCACATCTTTTGGAGTTTTGATTATGGCTCCTAGTTTGCAGTCATCTGTAAACTTCATTAGCCAAAGACCTTCTGTGTTAACCTGTACTTCAGAGAAGTAGATACCAAACAGGAGAGGACCCAGGACTGAACCCTGTGGTACTCCACTTGTCACTGGTCTGAAGTTGGATTTGGAATCTGCTACTTTCATAGTGTGGGTTTTGTCAGTGAGCCAGTTGGCAGCCCATCTTGTGACATAGGGATTTATACCTAGTTTAGTGAGTTTATCTATAATTCCAGAGTAGGGGATGGTGTTGAAAGCCTTGGCGAGATCTAGATTGGCTGTGTGAACCACCTTACCCTCATCTACGGCTTTGGTGACTGCTTCAAAGAAGTCTATCAGGTTTAGGAGACATGATTTGCCTTTTACAAACCCGAATTGGGTGGGGTCCTGAGTTTGGAGATTACCAATGTCATTGTTTATAAGTTCCATGATGATACATTCCATAGCCTTGCAGACCAGGCTCGTTAGGCTAATTGGGTGGTAGTTTCCAGGGTCTATGGTGGCTCCCCCTTTGTGGAGTGGGATAACCGTTGCTGTGCACTATTCAGTGGGCACATAGTCTGAGGTGAGGCTATGATTGAACATGGTACTTAGGTGGGGTGCCAGTTCGTTCTGGAGTTCATGTAGAACACAGCATGGAATGTTGTCAGGTCCCATGGATGCTGTGTTCTTGGCTTTGGATAGTGTGCTTTTACCTGTGCAGCCGTGATTACAGGAACTTTGCATTCTTCTGGTATAGAGATGGGCCCTTTAGGGGATGACAGGGCGGTAAAGTTAGCACTGAACCTATCTGACAGGATGTTGGCAATATCAGTTGGTTCTGTATATTTAGTGCCATTGTGCTGTAACAGAGCAGATTTGAGTGTTGCCATTGAGATTCTTGACATAGCTATAGAATGCTTTGTGGTTGTCTTTAGAGTCAGTGGCGATTTTGTTTTCGTAACTAGCTTTGAAGGATTGTATGAGGGATCTCAGCTTCTTACTGAAGGTGACCAGAAGTTTCTCCAATCGTGGGATTTTACTCTTTTTTGCAACAGTTTCTTTCTTCTGTTGTAGAGATTGTTTATGGCAGGGGACCACCAGATTAGCTTCCTTTTTTTGGAGGATAGCATCTTGGTTCTGTTAGGGATTGCATGATCCATACACTCGTGTAAGTTCTTATAAAGTGCATTTGTGTAGGATTCAGCAGTCATACCTCTATTGTCCGTCAGCATGGCTGTCGTGAAGTTTGCCACTTCTGTCTTAAGAAGTGTGAAGTTGGCTTTGGAGAAATTTTTTACTGTGTTTTCCCTAATGGAGGGTGGGGGACGGATGTGGAAGTCTAGGGTGATTAGCTTGTGGTCGAATCTGACCAACGAAGAAATGACCTCTGGCGTGGAGCATCGGTTGTCCATGTTGGTAATAAGCAGGTCTAGGATATTGCTGCCCCTGGTGGGGGGGTGGATAAGTTGATCCAAGGCATTGGAATTTATGAATTCCAGAAAACATTGAGCACAAGAGTTTGTACATGAGTAGTTTTCCCAGTTAATGGTGGGGTAGTTGAACTTACCCATTATTAGGGTGTTAGGTTGTACCCTAATATTTTCCAGTGTATCACAAAATGAAGAGTGGGAATCCTGGGGTATGGTGGGGGATCTGTAGCAAGCTACAATTTGGATTGCGGTCTTGCCCACAGAGTTAGTTGCACTTGGATAATCTTGGATGCATTATGCTGAGCAACTAGCCTGGAGGTGTGGATATCCTTAATGAATATGGACACACCTCCACCTTTAGTGTTTCGGTCCAGGTTAGGTGGCCGAAAGGAGTGGTATGAATTATAGCCTGGTAATGCAGGGGTACTCTCTGGAGCCTTGAACCAGGTCTCTGTCACTGCACAGATGTCGATGTTTTCCATTTTAAGGAGTGCCTCGAGTGAGTGCATTTTGAGGTTTAGACTTCTAGCATTGAGTAGCAATACCCTCTCATTCTTCTTGCTTGTACCTGTTACAGAGGTGAATTTGTCATTTGAACCTTGCTTAAAACAGGCACTATAGGGGTGGCTAGAGCCTTAGCCAGTATGCGGAATCCCAGGGGTGACAGGTGCAGGCCATCTCTGGCAAAGCATCGTGGTTTATCAATCATGTCATCCCAAGCAGACAGATACTGGATCCCCTTAGAATGACACCAGAAGCTTAGCCAATTGTTGAAGTCAATCATTTTGTCCTTGTACTGTGGTATCATTCTGGGTGATGGCAGGATGCTACTCAGGGATAGGGTCATACCTGCCTGGGCTACAAGATCAGACAGCTCCGTGATGTCCCTTTTCATGTAGTCCAGTGAGGTATGTCTCAGGTCAGTCACACCAACATGGACAATGACAGAGTCATATTTGTACTTGTTGTGGAGTGACCTGAGTGCATGCATTATGTGGCAGATCCTGGCACCCGACAGGCAGCTGACAGTAACTTTCTCCTTGTTTAGCCTGGTGAGTGGAACATCAGTGTGCCTGACTATAGAGTCATCTATGACTAGAGTGTTGGGTATGTTGTTATGCCTTATAGGCTGTGGTTGAGTGGCACACTGAGTTTGTGGGCTATGTGTCATTTGGGTTGTGTTGGGGGGTGGAGGTTGCTTGTGCTTCTGCTTTGGAGGTCTATGTTGCTTGGGCAGGTTTTTACTGAGAGCCTCCGTGAATGTAGGTGTGTGTGTTGTGTTTCTATGTGTGTGTTTTGGTGGTGTAGGTTTTGAGGGACTATGTGCTGAGTGTGGTGTGGTGCAAGTGTATACCTTCTCTTGACTGTCTAGTCCAGTCTTAGGTTGAGAGAGCTTTGCTTCCAGTTTGAATGAGGTAATGACACTAGACTGGGAGGGTCCCAGATCAAATTTTCAGTAGGGGCAGGCAACTGCAAAGCCACCAACTTTGAAAAAAAAGCTCAAAACAACCAATGAGGTGCTTAGTCTAAGCTGTAGTCCAGGTGACCTCAGTCATCCAATGACCTTAAACAATGTCCCTGAATATGTGCTCAGACACACAGCCTCCACAAACACTAGGCCCAAACACAAGCCTGAATATGGATAATGCTACAAATATACACACTACTTAGAAACAAACTGCAGAAATGTTTCTCACAGCAGAAAAGCAGCAGTGAGCCTTTAAATGAAATTTTTAAACAGCTAAAGGAGCCTCTAGTGAAAGCTTTTAACTGCAAACAAGTTATCAGAATCAAACAACCCAACAGATGCTTAATAAAAGTGGTCAAATTCCAGTTAATACCTCACACACAGTGAAACTAGCTAGAAAAATATACAGTAGACAAGTGCTATAAATAACTCGAAAAAATAAGCAAAAAAAACAGGATACTTAATGTTATATATTATAGATCCGAGTTTGCTCAGTGTCCTTCCTTCGATTAGCTCAGTGTGAAAATCACACCATTGTCATACCATGTTATCTAACTCAGTTTTGACTCTGTCCTGCATGGCTACTGGAACTTTATGTGCTAGCCTGATAGCTGGACTGACCTCTGGGTCTAACTTCATGGAGTACACAACTAATAGTTTGCGTAGTTTGTCTTGGAAAAGTTTAGTATAGGTAAAAAAATGTACTGGGCAAAATTGAAGTAGTGGTCTTTTAAGTTAATATAGTGAACTTCCTTATTAAATGAAAGCAGTTCCATTTTCAAACTGTCCCTGAGCCCTAATGGCCTAATGGATGTGCCTCTTGACTGCATAAAATAATAAGTCGGAGCTTCTTCTGTTCTGCTGGAAGTAACATGAAAGCACTACTGAGCATTCAGTTTGAATTTCTTCACCTCCATAAGCAACAACCTTCGCACACCTTTCCAAATCAAGCCTTTCAGCTTTACATACTGTGGCAAATGTTTCTGCTGACATAACATTGCACTTGGAACCTGTGTCAACTTTGAGCTCTGTGGGTTTGCCATTTATCTGAACAGTACAAATACTTCATTCTTGGCCCTTAATCCTACTGCACTGACTGTTTCCTGAAGCACTGACACACCATCAACATAAAGAGTGGCCTGCAACCCTACTCCATAGCTTTCTAATTGATCAACTCATTTCTTAAATGTTCCCTTTTAATAAATGAACGTGAGCCTTTTGATTTACAAAACCTTTGGAAATGATTCCATTTATTACATTTGTGGTATTGTTGATCAAAAGCTAAACATTTCTCCCTTTTAGATTCATGATTTCCATGACAATTATGACAGCTAGCAATAAAAGTGTCTGACTCACTCTTATACTTGACGGAGACTGTGCGAACTCTGGAATTTGCTAGAAAGTTCTGAGGTTTACCAGTGAGTGCTGCAGGGGTTACAGTTGCTCCCATGTGCTTGGGCCTGTTTCTTTTAATGATGTGCTGCATACTATCAACATGAGCTTTGTCACTGTGCCTCCCAGAACTGCTCTCATTTGTAAGCTTGTGTGCTTTCTGTAAGCTCATATATCTAACAAATCTCAATGGCCTTATTTAAAGTTAAATCACTGTCACAAAGCAAAATCTTTCTCACAGCATCATATTTTATGCCACACACAAGTCTGTCTTTTATCAACTCATCCCTTAAGTCACCAGATCTGCACGTTTTAGCTTTATTATTCAGATCAGTTATATATGCTGCAAAAGTTTCACCAGACTTGTGATCCCTTCTGTAAAATGTGTCTTTCCATTGTAACATTTGTCTGGAGGTTTCACATTTCTCTAAATTTATGTTTTAAGCAGTCTGGGTCTTCCCTTAACTCAGCTGGTACAACAATGTGATGCCTTTCCCCCTTTCCAGTATAGATAGCAAGTGAATACACAAATGAGAATTCCCTTTCAGTGGCTTCTGACCCATTAAGTAGAATAAATGCTTTTGTATGGTCCTCTTTATCACAAAATGCAGCCTGTATGAAAATGTCATACTCTTGTTCAAATAGTCTTCAGTTCCCGGCAATATTACTGTCAAACACAAGTGCACTGGGTTTTCGAAATCCATCTGCCATGCCCACAAAGTATACACAAACACACTGAAAATATGGCCCTTGTAATTATATATGAATAAACAGTACTGTGAGCTTGTAACAACATTCAAATGCACAATAAACTCTTCGAAATACTGTACTTTGCAAAATATCTGTAATGGCAGCACTTTGTGAAATATGCCTTGTAATGGCTGTATTTTGAGAAATAGCTTTACTGTAACACTGCACAAACGTGCAAACACTTTATACACTTCTGATAACTCTGATATCTTTGCTTAATACGAAATACATATGCTTTGTGAAAATGCGGTCATTTCGCCCTTTTTTGTTTTATGCAATTTGGACTTTATTTCAAACATTTTCCATAGCAATTTGAATATTTTTATCAATATCATACATATTTCTTTATGCGAATATTATTTAGAGCATTCTGTATGCCTCGTTTCATATTATGTGAAAATAAATAGTGCTGAGCAAGTTGTAATACCTGAAATTAATTTCTGACCTGTTAGCAAAGTTTACACATTTAGGAATGATCCACTCATGTATATTCCACCAGCATCTAAATGCCTTAAATCATTTTAGCCAAGCCATTTCTGACTCCATGCCCCTTTGATATGTGTCTTCTAACTTCATGTCCTTTTAGATATACTGCTTCTGGCACCTTGTCCTTTAAACATGCCACCTCTGACACCATGTCACTCGTTCATCTCTAACACATGTAACAAGAAGGCCTGGGATTTCCTTCAGATGCTTTAATACATACCAACACATCATGATGGATAGCAGCATCATTAAATATGAACAAACTAGTTAACAACAGAGCTTACATGCATACATGCTAACATCTCAACAGCTAGCTACAAAATGGTAGTCAGGCTCACACGTGCCCAGTATTTATACACCTGTGCAAGTCATTGTGTAGCTTCTTAAAGGTATATACACATATATTGGTCTACAATGATCTTCCAAGTGAGCACCTAAAATAGCAGCCAATAGCATTGCCTATCCTGTCTCAATCCTTATAAAGAGGTCAATCCAGGAATCTCACATTCTTTCTCTCTGGAAAAAGTCGCACATTATCCTTCTGCACAAAAAAGGAAATTCAATAAACATTAATAACTTAAACGTATAGCAATATTATCTCCCCTCACCAAAATACTTGAAAAATGTATTCAAAAACAATTGCTAGACTATCTTCTGCAAGAAGAACACCTATTCCCTACACAACATGGCTTACATCCTTCCTATAGTACTAACACTGCCCTTCTAACCTATATAGATACTGTCAATAAAACTAGAGCTAATGGCAAAATTGTCTCTTCTTTATTTTTAGAATTGCTTAAAGCCTTTGATAGAGTTTGCTGTAGAAAAGTTCTACTTCAACTGTCCTCACTGGGTCTCTCTCAGCTCACCCTTCTGTGGTTCGAAAGCTACCTGTCCAATAGGTACCAGTCAGTAAAGTGGCACTCCATGCTCTCTCCTTACTTCCTAGTCACCACTGGTGTACCACAAGGCTCGATCCTTGGTCCCTTCCTCCTTAATATTTTCACCAACACCCTCTATACATCCAAAGAACAGGCCACCCTAATACAATATGCAGATGATTCCACTCTGATTTGCACATTTGACAACATTATACACCTCCAAAAAATTACTCAGGAAGCTTTATCAACAACTGAAGCATGGCTTCATAAGTCACAACTCATGCTCAACCCAAAAAAAGGCCAAACTACTACTTTTTCCCCCCAAATCCTTTTCTCGTGAAAAAAAAAACAAAATTTAAAATCCTCTCTCTTGATAATACAGCCATTGAACTCACTTCTCATAGCAAATTATTAGGGGTGATAGTGAATGATAATCTTACAGTTGACCAGCATATACAGAATTGCATAAGATAAACTAGGGATGCTTTACAGAGCCAAAAACGTTCTAACTGATGCAACTAAAACTACACTTGCCACTACTTATCTACTCCCCACTCTTCTTTATGGCTCTCTTATCCTTACTAACCTCCAGAATTCACAAAACTTAAAACTTGAACAATCCTATAACGAAGTTGCTAAATTTGCAGCAAATAGCCCCTTCAGAGACCACCACTCTATAGCACTAAAAGGCCTAAATTGGTTAGAACTGCTTCATCATTTAATATCAACACAGCTTCTTACCATATATCAAATTATGCAGCATCCATCTGCCTGTCCACTAAAAACAATTCAACACAGTTGGTCATTGCAATCCAGTGACCAAAAACTCTTGTCTGTCTACAAACCAAGCAAATCTGCTAGGCATTCTCTGTACTCATATAAGGCTACTAAGGCCTGGAGCTCCTTACCTGTATCCATCAGGTCAATACCCCCCCCCTCCCACCTTTCAAAACCACTCTGAAAGATTTCCTAGCCAAAATCTAACTCTGTTCTTGCTCATAACCAGGGTAAACTATATCCCTTAATGTGAGCAAGTACCTTTTATTTCCTTACACCTTCCTACTCTCCCTTCTTCACTTACTTCCTTACTTCAATCAAACTTTCTCCCCTGACTTTCTCTCTAAATATACCATAAGCCTGATTCCTCCTCACTTCATATTGCAATTGCTGTCTGAAGTAGACTAACTTACCTTTAATTTCTCTACAGATTGTCTAAAATTTCTCTAAGTTTTAAATGATTGTCATATAACTTGTATCAATTCTTAGCCAATGTTTTTATATTATGGCTAATTTGTTATAATTATTTAAACTGCAGATGTTTTTGTTTTATTTTGTGAAGATTATAAAATTATTCGTAAAATGTTTTGTAATAATTTGGAGCTTTTCTCCCTGAGCCTCCTCAAAATTAAGAAAATATCAATAAACAAATAAATAAATAAATATTTGAATCATATATTTAGTATTACGTATCAGTCAGTGTTCATGTTTAAGTGTTAAGATATAAGCAGGTAATTATTAACTTTTATTACTCTAGTAATGTCATTCGGCTTTTTCTGGTTAGGGGTCGCCACAGCAGAACTCTGGTCTGCTAATGATTGGCAGTGGAATTTTAAGGTGCCGAGTTGCCAGCCCGACACCCAGCCTTTAAAGGAGGCACACCCATTCATGCACGCATCTACCTGCATGTCTTTATACATCACTCGACCACGGGGAGGACATGCAGACTCTAGACAGAAGGCGCTCCAGCTGAGAATCGAACGGGAGTACGTCTTGCTGTGAGGCAACAAAGCTAACCTCTGCACCACGCAGATATTATTAACTTTTATTAATCTAGCAGGAATTTTAGATGGAGATTTGACCCATTGAGAATATTAGGCAAGATATCTTGTTTCATACAAAGATATTTGTAAGGTATAAAAATGTTCAAATAAAATCCCACCTTAGAACTCAAAAAAACAAATGTTTATTGTATCTTTGTTTATTGAGCTATTTTAATGCCTCAAAATCACTCCAAGTGATTATTTTACAATTTTGATGTGTTTCTTACAAAATGGCAGATGATGGGCCTGCCTTGGTAATAAGATCTTGTTTTCTTCCTTTCTTTCCTTCTTCCCAGAATACATTTCAAGTCCTCTTTATATGAGTCATGCTGGACATAAGGACATGGTGTTGTTTTCTCATGCCATTAAGATAGAATGGCAGGATTGTGAAACACTGTTATCTAAACACACCTTCTGTAACAGAGCTACTTCTATGTTTCCCTGACTAAGTCTCATTTATGTGTCTGTCGAAGCATGTCCTATGCTATAAATAGCTGTTAGCTACTTCCAGCAAAAAAATGTAGGTAAATAGCAGGATTTTTGTAAGGGGATTATTTTGCAGTTCAGAAAGAATTGACAGCCCTTCCCCCACACTCTCATGTGGAGGTGTGAAACTCTCATTACAGTAAATGATCCTTGCTGTACATTTACAGGTGACAAGTAGTAGGACTCCAAACTAAGTTTGTCTGCTACTTCTCAATGCCTTCAGTGGGAAGTTTTTCTCTCTCATGAATGATGCAGAATTAAAATGTGCTTTACTAGTTCCTTAATTAGTTCTGTCATATTCACCCCCCTTTTTCTATTTCATATTTATTTATACTTTGGTAACCAGGAAAGTGAAGTGTTCCCAGGACCCTTTTCAGTCACAACCTAGGGTACACTGGCAGAGATAATGACAAGTAATAAATGCACTTAACAATACAAAGAACAAAAAAAAAATACTGATATAAAGACATTGACAAAGACTGTGGGCTGGATTCACGAAGGCTTGCACGGAGTCTAAGAGTAGAGTAAGACTCCAGACAGCCAATATGTCTGCCGAGCGATCCAGGAACAGCCGGCAGGGGCATGCATGAGAGCTCCTAAAACTACTCTTGCACGGACAGTGTTAGGTTATGCAAATTACCTCATTTGCTGCTGAAAGCTATGCAAATGAGGTAAATTTGCGATCCAGGAAACACTAACCTGTCTGAGTAAGAGTAGTGTTATTTGCAGAAATGTACTCCATTGGTAACAGAGTACCGTTCTCCAAATAGCAAAACGGAGCTATGACAGCTCCAAATAAAGGATGCATCCAGTTGAGGAAGCATGCCAATGGCCAATTATAAGGCCATTGGCATTTTTATCTGTTGCAAAATAAAAAAAATAATTTTCCCCCAGATCTCTGATGTTTAAGCGTAGCGCAGCTCCGCGCAAATGTGCCGCGCTCTAAAAACCAGAAAAAAAAAATAAAAGCCCAAAATAGGCATTTTTATTAAAAATATTCTTCTGCCATGCAGGTGAATGACAGGCTGTAGACAACATGGCTACTGAGTAGTGGTTGCTAAGGGGGGATGCTCAGTCTGAGAAATGTAATCAAGCATTAGTAGGCAATCCTATGCAAATGGGGATAAGGATAGTTAATCCCAGTCTTCCCGGCCATGTGAACCATGTCCCTAGAGTGTAAATGTAGGATTAGGAGAGTAACAGAGTAGAAAATAGCCAACATCATGAGGGGGTATGTATCAAAGACTGTAAGCTTATTGGAGCAGAGTGGCATGTGTTTGCTGTAAGGTACTCAGGACTGGAAGAGGCTTGTCTACAGTTGTCTTAACTGAAACCCAGAAACCGAAGGTGTATGCCATGGATATCGCCAAAGTTTCTTGCAAAGCTGCTTACACTGTGTGCGCGCGTGTGCACGCCTGTAAACCCATCTAAGCCTGTGTGCGTATGTGTGCACCCGTGTAAGCCTGAGTAAGGCTGTCTAAGCCTGTGTGTGCGTATTTGTACCCGCTTAAGCCTGTGCAAGCCTGTGTAAGCCTGTGTGTGCACATGTGCACGTGTGTGTGTGTGTTTGCGCTTGTTTGCGCGGCACTGCCCCCTGTGGAAACAGAAAGGGAAAAGGAAGGAAAAGAAGTAGTAGGAAGTTAACCAAGGAGAACTAGCAGAGCAGCCAGGTGAAATCAATCAGAATCAGCCAATTACACAGGCAGTACACTAGCCCAGCCCAGCACTTAAAACTCTGCAAACAACATTCCCCCATGTTTTTCTCAGAAACACTGCAACACTGCAGTCTACAAAGAGAAGTGAAAACTTAAAAAGCTTAATTGAGACAAAAAAATGTTAGGGGCTGCCATTGCTATTATAAGGCAACATGTGCAAGATGCTGAGGGTGGTGCCATTGTGAATGCTGCTGAGCAACCCACAGTGAGGAGACGGAGAAGAGTGTACAGACCCAGGGTACCCTACCAGGGCTACATGAACTGGAGATAGTGGTGCACTATAGAGTGGACAGAGACCTCCTGCAGCAAATTATTGAGCTGTGCAGGCCATGCCTCACACACAGAACCAACAGAGGGGAACCCATCTCAGTGGAAACCAAGGTATGTGTTGGCCTAAGAATACTAGCAACAGGTACCTTCCAGAGACCAACTGGTGATATGATGGGGATTTCACAGGCATCAGCATCCAGGGTACTGCACCAGTTCCTGAATGCCATGTCAGCACATGTCGGTGATCATGTATATTTCCCCAATTCCCGTGAGGTATTGGCCAGCAATATGCGTCTCTTCCAGCAAATAGCGGAATACCCTGAGGTAGTGGGTGCAATTGACTGCATGCACATACACATCAAAGTACCAGCCAGTGAGCGGGGTAGGGCCTACATCAACCACAAGGGCTTCCACTACATCAACTGCCAGGTCATGTGCGATGCCCAGGGCATAATACTGAATGTGTGTGCTGGCAGCCGTGGAAGCTACCACAATTCCCATATCTGGCATCTGACGCAGCTGTACCAGACATTTGCCAGTGGGGACATCCCTGATGGTCACCTATTGGGGGATGCTGGATACGCACTGGATCCATGGCTGATGACACCCATCAGAAATGCACACACACCTGAACAAGAACTCCATAATGAGGCACACGCACAAACATGAAATGTAATCGAGAGTGCTTTGGTATGCTCAAGTCACGGTTCCGGTGCCTGGACACATCTGGTGGAGCCTTGCAGTACTCACCAACTACATGTACCCAAATTGTCATGGTATGTGCCATGCTACACAATATGATCCTGCAAAAACAGCTGCAGCAGGGACAGCATGGGGCAGGGCCAAACAGCCCCCCACCATTGCCAAGGCTTGCACAGGCACAACGTATCTCGGAGGAGGAACAACCTGAGCCTGCCCCAGTAGGCAGAAGGAGGCGTGCCCAGTATGCCTTGGCCTTGGCAAAGAGGCAACACATAACACATACACTGGCTCAGTAGGAACCCTGGAAATGATACCTCTCTCTGACTCACACATAAAATAAAATGGATGCCTAACTTGACACTACCTGTTCCCAAACATGTATAGGGAGTGTAATATGTGCATCCGACATAGGCAGCCCTGCAGCACCACCTGAGGCATGATTGTCATGTTTTAAGCAATATAAAGCAGTGCTAAGCAGCTTTTATCAATATTTAGTATATGTAAACAAAATTGCCCATGCTAACTAGCACAACATTGGGCAACGTTGACCAATGTTGGGCAAGGTCGGGCAAAGTTGAGCAAAGTCAGGTAAACATGCTCATATTTGCTTTACTGTTCCTTAAGCAGTCTGGTCTGCCCAGCATGAAAATAAAAAGCAGTGACAGGGCACGAACCCAGGATACTGTGCACTATAGCCACAGTACCAAACCACTAAGCCATGATAGCATTTCAGTGGCACAGACACAGCAGGACAATTGTACACTAATGCAAACACAAAGAAATGCTGTATCATGGCCCTAAAGAGGCATATGGGTAACCTCCCCCACAGGCCTATGCAGACAGAGAACATCAGGCTAGGTGGTGTGATGTGGGTTGTGTAGGCTATGAAGTCACAATCTAATATACGTGACATTGGACGCTAAGATCTGTAGTACAGTAGTATGCCTCAATCCAGTATGATAGGCAACAGTACAGACTGAAATGATGTACCATACATAGCAGTGCAGGCATAGCAAATGTGTATAAGTGTCAGGTGAAATCCTCATCCTATGTACACCCACAGTAACAATCCAGGTGTGCCGCAGGGTAGAAGTGTACAAAGAATAGCTGTCCCTCCCTGTATGTAGAAATGTTGATAAGTCTATGCAAAGTGTCTCATGGAAGCCCTGCAGGCACAGCATGATCCCTGTTGATCTATGCCACAAAGGTGAGCCCTGCTGTAAAAATACAACTTGATTTTCCATACACATAAGAAAAGCCAAAAGACACAACAACATATAGTATAACTGTCTATACCTGGCGTGCTCGCACACTCCAACAAATGGAGTGGATTTCATTCAGCATCACACTGAAAGGTCATACTGGGCATGCTCACAAACAAATAAACAAAGCAAATGTCAGGCAGCAACATACTGAAAGGTCATACTGGGCATGCTCACACAGGCTAAATACGGATGTGATAATAAGGGATCTATGGACAAATGTGGATAGTCATCTCTACTTCTAGAAACACATTCACACAGTGGTCAGAAAATCATGCTATGTGTTCACACAAACTGCCAAGGTCTGTGCATGTAGTTCAAAGGAGGTTCCCACTACTCATCAGTCATCAGACCCGTCAGAGAGTATCACAACACACTTGCGATGAATCTGACTAGGCACGTTCAGCAGCCAGAAAGACCACTGAAGTACCTTAACAAGAGGATTACTGGCATCAAACAGTTGCCCCATGCAACAAGACTGAATGTAACCCAATCTGTACTCTGTTGCATATTGTCTACTCAGGAGATCTCCACCCAACAGACAGGTCCATGTCATGGCTACACTCAGATCTGTTCTGAGTTACAGTTCAATGGCACTAAATATACAGACCCAACTGATATTGCCAACATCCTGGCAGATAGGATCAGTGTTAACTTTACCCCCCTATCACCCATGAAAGAGCACATCTCTATAATGGAAGACTGCAAAGTTGCTGTCATCACAGCTGCACAGGTAAAAAACACTTTCCAAAGCCAGTATCACAGTAGCCATGGGACCAGATAATTTCCCATGCTGTGTTCTACACAAACCACAGAACGAACAGGCACCACACTGACGTACCATGTGCAGTCATAGCCTCACCTCATGCTTTGTGCCTGCTGAATGGTGCACAGTGACGGCTATCCCACTACACAAGGGTGGAAACACCACGGTCCCCAGGAAGTAGCACCCCATTAGCCTGATGAGCCCACTCTTCAAGGCCATGGAATGTATCATCATACAACTTATAAAAATTTACATTGGTAATCCCCAAACCCTGGACCACAACCATGTTGGGTTTGTAAATTGCAGATCATGTCTCCTAAACCTGATAGATGACATTGAAACAGTCACCGTAGACAAGGGTAAGGTGGTTCGCACAGCCTATGTAGATCCTGCCACAGCTTACAACACCACCCCACACTCTGGAAATATAGATAAACCCACTAAACTAGGTATAAATTGCTATGTCACAAGATGGGTTGCCAACAGGCTTACTGACAGAACAGACACTGTGAAAGTAGCAGACTCCAAGTATGACTTTGGACCAGTGATGAGTACAGTACCACAGGGTCCAGTCCTGGGTCTTGTCCTGTTTAGTATCTACTTCCCTGAAGTAAACTTTAACATGGAAGGTCTGTGGCTACTGAAGTTTCCAGAGGACTGCAAACTAGGAGCCATAATTGTAAACACTAAAGATGTGGACATCCTACAAAAGGGCCTCACTGAGACAGATGGCTGTTGTCAAAGCCATGGGCTCTAGCTCAATGCTAAAAGGTGCATTGTCATCCCCTTTGTTAAAAACTCTGTAGCCAAGAACTACAACATAGGTGGTAGTATACTTAACAGTGAAAGTGTGACAAGAGACCTTGGGTCACAGGTGGACAGTGGACACAACTGTGATAATCACATCCCCACAATAGTCAGGAAACCCTCCTATGTGGCACACCTCATCACAAAATGTGTCTCATGCAGAATAGAAGAGGACATTGTTCCCCTCTACTCATCACTCACTAGAACTATAATAGAGTACAACACCACTTTTGCTATGTACCTCACAAGACAACTACAACAACTGAAAAGCCTGCAGTAATACCTCACAAAGAGCATTAGTGGCCTGAAATACATGCCATACACAGACCATCTCAAAATGCTCCATCCGTACTCCCATGCATATCGCCTACTCAGAGGTGTTCACTGCCTAACATACAAAGCTATGTCAAACACAGAGCTGTTGAACATGCTCCACATAAAACACTCACAATCCCTCTGACCTTCGGACCCAAAACCACGAGAAAAATACAAAAGGAAGGGGTGTACCCATTTACCTTATGGATACCCACACCTTCAGGTCAGTGGCACAGCATGAGGTCTTGGAGACCATGCAAGTGCAACTAACATTGGGCAAAGCTGCTCATCATATTGTAGTCTGCTACAGATCACCTACCTTGTCTCAGGCACCTCACTAAGTATTCCTGAGAACAGTGGAAAATATAAAGGTCCTATCAAACACCATTATATGAGGAGATTACAAATACCCAAACATTGAGTGGGAGAATTACTCATGTACAATGTCCTTTGCCCAATGTTTCCTAGAGTTTAAAAACTCTAACACCCAGGAACAGCTGGTCACCATGCCCACTACAGGTGACAACATACTGGACATGATCATCACCAACATGGGATACCAGTGTTCCACAACAGAGATAAACTCTCACTGGTAATATCAGATCATAAAGTAATCACACTGGGCATCCACATCCCCCACCCACCCACGCAGTCAATGAAACCACTGTGAAGACATTTTCAAAAGCAAACTGCACACTTCCCAAGACCAAAGTAGAACATTCCAAAGACCTCTTGCTGTAGGATAATGGTATACAATCTGCTGAATCATTTTCAAGTGCATCCTATGAGCATCTACAGAGATGCATGGATCGAGACATCACAAATAAAACCAAGATGCACTCCTCCAAAAATAAGAAAACAATCAGGTGGTCATTGCCCATAAATAAGATAGACAACAGAAGGAGGAAACGAACACATGATAGAGCCAACTTCACTAAAGGAAAGGCATCACTGATCATTACTAGGAAGAAACAATGATCGCTCATAAAATAATCCAAGGACAGTTTCTAAAGACAAATAGCCAAGGAATGTAAGAATAACAACCACAAAGCCTTTGGTAGCTATACCAGACATGTAGGTGTCAACTTCCAAATATGCTGTCAGCTACTGAAAAATGGCAAGAAATACACTGAACCAACTTTCATTGCCCACATCCTGGGGGACAAGTTCAGTGTAAACACCCCCCATCACCCCCAAAAGGGCCTGTGTCCATCACAGAAGGATGCAGAGCCCCAGACGTCATGGACATGCAGGTAAAGACAGCCCTCTCCAAAGCTAAGAACACAGCATCAATGGGACTGGATGGTGTCCCAGGCTGCATCTTACACTAGGCCCAAAAGGAACTACACCCTCACCTACATTCACTGTCCAGACTCAAGCGTACCACAGGCTATGTACCTAAAGAATGGTATACACTAACAGTCATCCAGCTCCACAAAGGGGGTGCCACAACAGAACTTGGAAACCATTGCCCTATATGTCTACTCAGCCTGGTCTACAAAGCTATTGAGCAAATTGTCATGGAACCCATAAACAGAGACACTGGGGACCTCCAGACACTGGACTCTACACAACTTTGCCTTGTTAGAGGCAGATCCTGCCTCCCAAACCTAGTTGACATTTCAAACAGTTACCAAGGACATAGATGGAGGTGAAAGTAGTCCACACAGCCCACCTGGACCTCACTAAGGACTTTCTACATCATTCCCTACTCCATCATCATGGACAAGCGTACCAGCTTGGACATGAACAGCTATGTCACAGGATGGGCGGCCAAGTGGCTCACAGATCAAGCACACATGTTCAGAGTTGTGGGTGCCATGTCTGACTCTAAGCCAGTCACAAATGGCATCCCACAGGTCTTGGTCCTGGGACCCCACCTGTTCAGTAGCTACTGCTCAGAGGTACAGGCAAGCATGGGAGGTGTATGGCTGAACAGGTTTGCAGATGACTGCTAACTGTGGTCCATAATCGACTCTACGACTTACACAGACATCCTCCAGAAAGGTCTTACAGAGACAGATACCTGGTGACAAAACAATGCCCTCAAGCTGAATGCCAAAGAATGCATAGTCATCCACATTGGGTAAAACAAAGTGCACACAAGTTACCACATAGGCGGTAATCCAGTATGTATGGAGAAAGTCATTATGGCCCTGGGGACACAGATAGATAGTAAACTCTCCTTTGATGATCACATGGCCAAAGTGTTTAGACATTCCTTCTATGTAGCCCACCTAATGTTACCTAATGTAACCCACTTTGTATAGTCTGATGATGTCACCATCCTACAAATATACCTGTGGAAAGGAGAACTCCTAGCAATGTGTATAGCACCTCGTGTAAATGCGTACTCCTGTCGTATCATAAAGTAGTTAGGTAGAGGTTTGAATCCTGCACTTGACAAGTTTGTGTGTGGTCTCCTTGGGGAGGAGCAACCTTTTTGGAGAGTAGTAAAACACCTTAAAATTGGTATACTAATCTTTGTCAAGTCTAACGATGTCACCATCCTACAAATATACCTGTTGGAAAGAGACCTCCCAGTAATGTGTATAGCATGTCGTGTTAATGTGTACTCCTCTAGTATCATGAAGTAGTTAGGTAGAGGTTAGAATCCTGCATTTGACAAGTGTGTGTTTGTGTGCAATTACCTAGGAGAGGAGCAACCTTTTTGGAGAGTAGTAGAACACCTTACAAGTTGTATACTTATCTTTGTCAAGTCTGATGATGTCACCATCCTACAAATATACCTGTGGAAAAGATACCTCCCAGTAAATGTGTAGAGCACATCGTGTTAATGCATACTCCTCTAGTATCATGAAGTAGTTAGGTAGGGGTTTGAATCCTGCACTTGACAAGTGTGTGTGTGTGTGTGATCTCCTTGGTGAGGAGCAACCTTTTTGGAGAGTAGTAAAACACCTTAAAAGTGGGATACTAATCTTTGTCAAGTCTGATGATGTCACCATCCTACAAATATACCTGTGGAAAAGAACACTCCCAATAATGTGTATAGCGCATTGTGTTAATGCACATTCCTCTAGTATCATGAAGTAGTTAGGTAGGGGTTTGTATCCTGCACTTGGTGAGTGTGTGTGCTGTATGTGTGTGACACTGTTGGTCAATGTGTTGTGGGTTTTGCTTTTACTACTGTATGACATATCAGTATGACAACAGTATGTGCATTGCACATGTGAGGTAGCTGTGTGTATACGTACATGTGACCTCAATTATTGCGCGTGTGGGAACCCTGCTTTCTCCAAGAACACATCTGTCATCTTTGCTAGAGTGTGCTGCTGCTTTCTAGACCTTAGGTCACATCTGTATGTTTGTGACAAGGCCAGCCACTGCAGTGATCCCTGGCCTAGGCCATCCGTGTCACACACACTCATTACGGTTTCTATTGAATTGTGTGAGTGAGGGTTTATAGCCGAGGTATATGTCAGACCTGTTCAAACACAGCAAAGTCTGTCAATGATGGCTATTCATTATAGGTGTACAACAACCTTTGTGGATATGCATGCAGACCCCTTATTGCTTAAGTGATCCACCGAGGGATTTCAAAATACCTTTGGAAATGTGATTATCAAAGGAGAGATTACGTAACACTTGGTTGCATGTACCTGTTCATCATGTTGGTGTCTACTACCTATGTGGTACTGTGGGGATACTATGTTCTGTAAAGGTGGATGACTATGCTTTGTTTGGCTTATAGCTTTACAGCATGGGTTTGACAACAGGTATCTCTCTGTATGATACCCTTGTGGAGGATGTGTGTGTCATCTGGAGAATGCATTATAGGCCACAGTATGCATTAACAGACGTGAACGGACATATCCCTACTGTGATTGCTTGTACCTAAGAGAGCTATATGCCAAACAGGAGTGGTCTCAGTAATGGGTGCAGGTGAACACCACTGGTTACTGGCATAGTATAGTACCTGAAGGATCCAAATGTTACTGTGTGTCCTACATCTGTGTGTCAGTTGTCAAGACATCATCTAACGATTGGTTATGGTCAGGCTGTTGACATTATGTGTACTACCAGAATGCAAAACAATGACAGATAGTAACAGTATCACCCACAGCACAGTGTCAAACCATGTCATACACACGTGTAGTCAAGTTCCGAAATGTGTGTAGTACAATGCATACTGGCCACCAATAGAAAGTATGGAGTGTTACTGTGTAATACAGGGCATGTCACCCTGCCCATGTGTCCACTATGCACGTACATGCAGACAGTGCACCTCCACCATGTTCACAAATGTACACCTGCAAATATGTGCTACACACATCCCACACATACTGTCCACTCTCTAACACATGCTGTCAATACTACACACATCAGCCAAGTGGCACGTGGGCAGACAATACACTATTGGAACTAACCCTGGTATAAACAATACTACATTGACAATCATAGCTTTAATGCATCATGCCTGCTCAGCTACACCTTCAAGCATATCATTACACTCTACTGCTGACAACATGCTAACATTGCTATACTGCTATATAGTCACCCTGTGCATCAGCACCATGGTAGCCTGTTTCTGCATCAGTGTTACAGATGACAGGAGGTGGCACAGGTTTCATCATATGCACAGGGTGTGTTGTTGGTTTGCCAGAGGCCTACAGTGAGCCATACCATCGACATGTATGTGTGTGTGTGTGTGTGTGTGTGTGTGTGTGTGTGTGTGTGTGTGTGTGTGTGCGTGTGTTTGTGTGTGAGGGGCAAGAGTACTGCTATGGGCCAATGTTGATGTAATGTGTGTGGGTATGTGTTAGCCCTAGGTGTCTGGTTTATGTGTGTGTGTGTGTGTGTCTGCATTCACACAGTTCCACCATGTGGTGCCATATACGGGCATTTGTGGGACAGCCACAGACTGTACCTGCCAGGCTTTATAGATCACCATCCCTGGCCATGAATACAGTACCTGTGCCTGGCAGGGGTTTTACTGGCACTATCAGGTACTAAGCCAGACTGGGTACTATCCCCAGAGGTAGATGGATGTACACTGGACCCAGGTCCCTGCTGGAACTGCCCAGAGCTATGTGCACATGGTCTTCTAGGATGTTCTTTGGACAGCCCACCCCCAACATTGCTGGGGCTGGTACTGGCACTACGGGAGCGGCTGTGACTTGAGGGACGTCTGCAGCGACTGTCAGCTGCTGATGCTGCTGGCATATGTCCATGTCAACGACTCAACCATCCTGCACTGCCCTGACACATGGACATGACATTGCAGAGGACATCTAATGTCACACCCCAACGTCTATCAGTGACCTTAGTGTAATTATGGATGGCGCCTGCTAGGTCATGGATACTGTCAATTATGGTGGTGTTATGTGCCCTCTGTGCCCTTAGTCCCTGTCTGGTGTATCGCTCCATACGTGCCTGTGCCTCCATGACAGCCTGGAACATGCATGAGGTTGTAAGACTGTGGCACATCTGCCAGTGGCATGATGAGCAGCAGTGCTCCGACAAGAACCCCTGGACATCTGCCTAAGTGGTACCCTTCCAGACATCTGGGTATGGCTGCTGTGTCGGGATGCATGTGCCATAGATACCACACTGTCCTGGCCAATGCCAACTGTACGCTGTCCCTCAGCTAAGGGCATTGGTGATGGATGTATTGACAGTATGACTGTGTGCATGGATGGTGTGGACACTTGTGTACTGTTGATTGACAGCCCAACGACAGACCCTGGCAAACATGCCTGTGCCTCAACACACCTATCATCATTATCACTATTTTGCTCAGTGACATCACTTTCCCTGCTGCAGTGAACCAGCCCAAAGTCAGCACCTGTGAGAGGAAGACAGGAAACACACTTCACGACCTGTACATGATGTCGGCACACAAGCACACATGCACACATGCACACATGAACACATGAACACATGCACACATGAACACATACACACATGCACACATGAACACATGCACACATGCACACATGAACACATGAACACATGCACACATGAACACATGCACACATGCACACATGAACACATGAACACATGCACACATGCACACAAATGCACTCCTGACACACACACACACACACACACACACACACACACACACACACACACACACACACACCACCAGCAATCCAGAACATACTCAATAGCAGGTGATGGTGGGATACAGTATCACAAGCCAAACAGTTATATCACACGTGTCAGCATGCAGGACATGTGTTGCTCAACAGCATGCAGTGTGAGTGTAGACAGCCCTTGCTAATAACAGTATACATGGTTTTGATGCATGTGTGTTGTTGTTCAGTGACTGGCCTCACCCAGGAACGCAATGTGTACATGGACACAACATTGCTGTGCAAGTATTAAAAGCTCTGCAATGTCCTGTGCACCATCACTCACAGGTATACATACCATGGCTGGATGTGTATCTGATTGTCACATAGATATCCATTTCTGATTAGAGCGTCTGTGTCTTTAGCAGATAATTGTGGACACAGGTTTAGCACATGCATGCTATGTATACACACAGGATGAGTGGTGCATGTATACCTGATGGAATACCGTTGCTCAACATAGCCATTGTGCAATGATTGTGGTAAGTGTAGGACATATTGTGGACATGCCAGTGCCAGCCATGACATGGCATGCTACAACACAACTGCAACATTAAACATCACACATACACAGTGTGTGTCATGTGACCTATACACTCAATAGCATTACAAGACATATATGTGTCACTTTGTACAAATGGTGATTGCTATGCAAATTGTGTATAGGTGCATATGTTTGCACACACACAACATTGACGTGCATAGCAATTAATGCTATGTGTAGTACTGTGGTCACTGTAACTGGATGGAGTGTAGTACCATGAGCCATCATCATGCAGAATCATGTGGTCACTCAAGGCTACTAATGTGTGCCAGACCGGCACATACCATGCTGTACCAGAACTTCAGTACCATGGCTACATTCACCATTTCACAGCCAGTTGTTACATGGGTTTGTAAGGTGCCCAATAGGGGGCATTACCTAGCATGAATGTGTTATGTGTTGAAGAGTGTCGCACAGCCACATGAGAGGCCTCTACCCCTCAGGTATATTATGTGTGCTGTGTGGATGACATTTGGGATACTGGAGTGTGACCTTACAGTGGGTGTCTGAATACGCCATGTGTAGCATGTTAACGTGCACTGCGTATGTTGTGTGCATATGTATTGACTCTGCCTATCCAATGTCCACTACAGTGTTGCCACAACTGTGTGGAATGCTCTGTGTATTGCATGTGTTTGAGGCAGCTACTCACGTTACTGGTATGTGCATAGTCTCACAGCAAACATGCACAGCATGCATTATGCATAGGTGTGTTACGTGTACATGGCCTACACCTCACCTATGACATGCACATTTAATTAGCAATATTAAATGTAGAACACACTCACCAGCATGAGTCTGCTGCCTTGCTGTCACACCAGAGGGACCTACAAGGATATGAGACAGTTTGTCAGTGGCAACAACTGTGGCATTGCTACTGTGTGTTTGCAATCTTACAGTAGTACAATGGTTGACAGTCACAGGCCTACAGATTATATTTCTAATTATTAGTATTGCACAACACTAGGCACCACATATTTTAACTACACAGTACACATCTCACATAAGCATGTTCTACCAATAGAGTTAACAGTAGTCTACAGCTATGCCATGTTACCTGCATGCTCTGTGTCAACTTGCTGGGTGGCTCTGGCCTCCATGATGATACATGTTAGTTGTTGTTGTTGTTGGCCAGGAGCCACCTGGCTCAGGAGCAGCTCCTCCACTCTGGTGAAGGGGGGATGGATGGCTACCCCACAACCTGTGGCAAGCTGTTGTCTACGGATATCAGGCGCATGCTGCTGGACATTTCTAATTAAATCACTGCAGTGATGGCGTACCTGCTCATATGTCCGGTTATGCATGCCTATGTCATTTACCCTACGGACAAGATCTTGCCACAGTGCAGTCTGCTCATGCTGGTCCTGGCTGATTCTTGAGAACAGCAGGGCGTAGTGCTGCACCAGGCTTCTGGCAATCTGTTCCTCCTCTGCTGGGCTATAGGTGGGATTACGATGGTGGGACATGACCCTGGAAGGCAATGAAACAATATGTGTGAGCAAGTCATGTGGCACACAACATTCTAAAGTACAGATATCAATTAACTGCCATATATAGCAACATATTGGCTGTCAGAAGATACACACTTTCAATACCACATATCAGTGCTCAGCCCACAACTGCCTAACAGCGCCTGGCACACTCTATATATCAAACCATGTTTTGCACAGCAACAAAGATAAACCAGTATGTAAGACTATACAACAGTACATGGCACACTGTATGCGACACAATGCACCACCTAGCCACAGGAGGTATATATCAAGCTAATGCATAAAGAAATATGTAATCCATTGCAATGATTGTAAAGTCCAGTTACAGTATTACCAGTATACCACACTAGTCGTTGATGGCAAACCCCTGCCTAACATATGTGCACATTCACTAATATAGGTGGCATACTGCTGTACTAGGCTATACATGTTTCTAGATATGCATTTATATCCTGTAACACACATATGACTGAGGCCATGGTACAGGCATACCCACACACACATCAGACATACATACCAGACACAAAGGTATGGCAACCCAGATGACCTTTACCTGTGTACCATACAGTACTGTGTGTCAGTAGTTACAAAACCTTATGCCTGAGGTATGTAATCTGTGAGGACTACAGGGAACACACAAAACAGTGGCTCCAAGAAATATGGACATACACCATACTGTGCTGTTTAGGCATACAGCTTCAGGTAGTACTACAGTTCATACAGGAGTTGGATTCACCAGCAGTAACACACAATAAGCATACATGTACTGCTTTAGCCTACAATGGGACACCCCAGTTGACAACAAGGGACTACGTCAGATAGTATGGCATACTGCTTTTTCTGCCTAACAATAGCATGCACATCTTTTGCTGGGATCACAGCTAGGACACATAATACCATGACAGAAACAGTTTCCCACTAAGCTATCACACATATACAGAACTCTGACACATTCACCAACATATTCACCATCACACTCAGTCATCCTCACATAGCAATTATTGCAACAAGTACATGTAGTTGTGTATTGGTTCATAGGTAGGTAATAGTCTATTGGCCCTAGGGCCTATGGAAGTCTAGCCATACGCTACCCTGGCCTTTGACACACAGGTAATTTCATTTCACGTGGCCCTGTCAAGCAGAGCCACAGAGGTGATTCCCGGGGTGTATTTCCTATCTCCCATACAATCATCGGGATTATTTATGATGACTGCTAATTAGGAGCTTTGTTTACTATTGATAGGTGGTTTGTTCCAGAGTGAGATAGGAATCTATTCCTCTAGCATGTGCTGTTTATTGAGGTCACAAGGTTTAGGTCCCTAGATCGTGTAGCTCGTAGGGATTATGATCTGTTTACGTGGAGCATGTCCAACAGCTCTGGGTTTGACATAGCTTTGTATGTTAGGCAGAGGTCACCTCTGGGTAGGCGGTATGCGAGCTGTGGTTTTGTGAGACGGTCTGCATAGGGCATCTGTTTGAGGCCGGTATTACTCTTTGTGAGGTATGTCTGTGTCCTTTCCAGTTGCTGTAGATGTCTTGTGAGGTACATACCTCATGGGGCATTGTACTCTATAATGGGTTTTATGTGTGATGAGTAGAGGGGAACACTGACCTATATTTCCCTGGATGACACACCTTTTGTGATGACATGTGCCACGTAGACAGATTACATGACTAGTGTGGAACTGTGATTATCAAAGGGAAGACTACTGTCCACCTGTGTCCCATGGTCTCTTACCACACCTTCGGTGTTAAGTAGACTACCACCTATGTGGTAGTTAATGGGTACAGAGTTTTTGCAAGAAGGGATGCCAATGCAGTGTCAACATTGAGCTTGAGTCCATGGCTTTGTCACCAGGCATCTGTTGCAGTAAATATGACCCTGTCTCTCTCTCTCTCTCTCTCTATATATATATATATATATATATATATATATATATATATACACACACATACATATAAACATCCATTGGTGTACATATAGATATACATATAGGCACATATACAGTCCACCTTTCATGGTGGGAATATCAATTATGCAAAGGTTGTGAGGTATACAGTTATGTCATAATATTGCACAGTGTTGTGCAGAATGCATTGAAGGTGTTCTCAGCCCATGTAGCTTTAGCAGGCCTCACTGGCTGCAACACTGCAAACCTGACAAATCATACCCACAGCATTTAACCACCACATGTCATATACCAGCACTGTATGCTGTCTTGTTTGCCTCACACTACAACCTACATAGAAATATGCACATAACAACCTTCAACAACATATATATGTCCACCCTTCACAAACAGTTGCAGTATGTCCCTTGCTCTATGCACATGTACAGATGCTAATATATCTGACACAGACAGATCTCTCCATATGTGTGTACCATACACACACAAGGTCCATACTGTTGCAAGTTCGTGTACCTCACGGCTGACCTGTTGGGCCTTGCTGCAACATGAACAGGTGTCACATGTGAGCACACAGTAATATTAGAGGGTGTATATGTAGCTGCAAATGCTAGATTAGCGTAGTAGCCTGGTACAGCTGTTGCCAGTGCTAAGCTACATGTTAATATGACTATCATGCATTTGTTACTCTGTCACATCCATGTTTATATAACTTTATGCGCTACTCCCCCAAACAGACATTGTACACACTACCGTACAGAACACAGATAACATGGATCAGATGTTTGACATTTAATGTTGAACTACATATGTCACAGTTATATCCCACTGCACACAGCTACACACTGATTTCTCCATGCCAGTAGTTATGCAGGGCATCTGTGCATAGATATGTACTGCTGCCATATATGGATGATTCAAACTATGTAGAGTACTCTTCAAAAACATCTACTACATGTGCATGTGATGGCCTCTGCACCAATTGGTGGCCACCATTTGGCAACTGTATGCAGCCTGCAGTGTGGTACTTGCAGTACTCACTGTCATAGCAACCCAATGCTATAAATTGCTAAGTCAGGTAGGCATAGCCCTTTCAGCTTTCCAAAGTGGGGACCATGCTTGTTTGCTGTGGACACCGTTGTGTAAGTCAGAAGGTTGGTATACTTCTTATAACTGATGCTAGGGGTGTAGCCAGTGATTTGAATGTTGTACTCAGACCTGAATGTCGCCACTTCCAGTACACAGTTGTCAGTGTAGAATTGTACTCACCCCTACAAATGCTAACACAAGATACATGGGAGTATGTCATTTCTTTTCTACTTATACAATTAGCTGACAAACATACGTAGTTATTGAGGTGTTTACATTTGGCACATGAACTGTTTGTGAACTGCTATACTGTGGATATTAATGTACTCACTTCTGCACAGTTTGTGCTTTTTATTTTGTTGACATTAGCACAGGATGCTCATGAAAACTGGACAATTCCAGTACTAAGTATGCCTACCTAAATCCTTGCTGGACCTTGAACACACAGGTATTTTGTACATTTGGGTGGGGATTGTCCTGCTATGATACTGTGTGGGGGTTGTAAGGTGCTGCTGTAACATTATTTACTGCTAGAATGTGTGGTTCTGTTATCACAGTCATGTAATGCAATTCCACAACAACTGCTGGTAAAGTTCCACAGAACAGGTTATGTGTTATGGCATTCCTATCTTTCCTTTACATTCTGTCATTCTGATGCATGATATATATATTTCAGCAACAACCTGCTGTATATCTACTGTGGCTTAGTGGTACTTCATGCAGTCTAGTGTGTCCAAGGTCCCGAGTTTGAGACTGACAGTGGTGTTTTATTTTGCTGCTGAGCAGAACAAGGGCCTTCATATGCAGGGTGACTAAGACACTTTTAAGCAGTTGGAAGTGGGTTTGCGTGGGTTTGCACAACGCTTAGCAATGCTTAGCTAAGCACACACAAGCGCACACTCATGCAAACCCACTAACTACTGCTTAAAAGTACTTACTCCCACTAACCCCCCACTAATTTCTTTGAAAGAAAAGAAAATGGGGAGATAGGAAAGTGGTGAAAAAGAGGCACAAAGAGGGAAAGACAGTAGGGAAAACAGCTAGGGATGTGCAGGATGGGTGTAGGGAAGGTCCATAGCTGCCCATTTCTTTAACAGCAACAGCTGTGCATATACTAGAAATTTGTAGGGAAATTTGAAACCTTCCACCCCTGAGATAGGGGTGAGGACAACAAAGTATGTTGCACTACCAATTAAATTTCAGTTTATGTGTCCAGCGGACATGTGTGCAAAATGGGCAGCTATGTATGGGGCATAATATTTTTGTGGGAGCAGATTGCCCATTTTTTTTATTTTCAGATGAGAGTGGAATGTGGGATAGGGGAAGTAGGTATATTTGGGGAGGTAGGCTGGGGAGGTAAACAGACAAGAAAAACAAGGTGCAAACAAGATGCATACAGGGGCAGAATATGACACATGGGGTGGGTGAACACCATTGACGGGGAAGGATGTTTGGAAATCACAGATGGCAACAGTGGAACTTAGATCCCCACCCATGGGCAGTCACAACTGCACCTTCACAGCCCAGAGGGTGGCTGTGCTGGGGGCTGCATAGGAGGGGCAGGCTCACCCATGAGTCACGCCACTCTTGCCTCGAGAGGGCATAGAGGATCAGTGACTGAACGCTGGATCTCCCTATGCACCACAGTCCAGACCATTCGGAGGGTGATAGGTGGACCTCCTCTGGCCATGCTTGCATGGGGGGGATGAGCCCCATACCCTGCAGTGCTTCCACCCAAAGGTGGCACAGAGCCAATGGAGGAGGAGGTCCCGGGCTGGGCACTGGATCTGCTGGTGTCAGGTGCCATCGCCAGCTGAGGTGGGACAGGTGGGTCCGCTGGGACCGGCCTTCCCATACCTTCTATGTTTAGGAGGATTTAATGACAATATGGGTTGGTAACAGCCAACAGCATTCCAAATTAGTTGTAACAGCATGGGTTGGTAACAGCCAACAGCATTCCAAATTAGTTGTAACAGCATGCAGTAATATTCCCATTAACCCAACACACCAAAGTTCCAACAGTTGAACAGCAAGCATAACACATGCATATATAGAACAACAGTGGACATTCCAACTGCATGCAGGATTGATTGGTGGCAACAGGCCACCAAGATTGTGGTGTTTGAACAGGGCACATGCATCAAAGTAAATGCAGATATTTATAAACCAATAGGACATATGTCCCAACAAATGTTTTGAGATTAGACATACCCATTGAGGTGTGGAATTGCATTGTTTATGCACATATAGTAGGGTGTAAAAAATACCTCCATTAACAGCTTATACATACTTATAGTTTACACTACATTCCTACTGACTGCAGGTATATATCCCCTACATGTATTATTACACTAGGCAAAGTCCATTAAGTTGTGAAATGGGTTTTGCTAGCTCGTTGTATACCTGACCTGTATCTGACATATAAATTGTCCAGGATGCAGATGTTACTACTACGTATTTATATATTTTATTTATATTTATATATCTACATATCTGGATGTGTTCAGGTGACATTATCAGTTATATTTCTACAGCCCCTACATTTCTAGTAGCACACTGACATTTCTGGGGAACACATTAACAAGCTACTCGTATGCCAGATTTATCTATACATGCCAGCCATTAACCAACAGTTGAGGACTGTATATATGCTTCACAGCTACTGGCACTCCCTTCATCCACTTTATATGGGCCTGCCCAAGTGTGGGTTGACAGGGCTTAATACAACAATACTATTTATATAATGCAAGAGTACAACAACATTTCAAACTAAGTGACACGGACACACTCCAGGAATTCTGTCTTTATTAATTACAGTACACACTTTTCTAGAGGCTCTCTCATTTATTTGATATTACAGTGCATGCAGAAGACTTATTCAAGACATATAATACCTTTATTAATGGGCTACAACACTCTTTTTCAGGCTCTCTCACTTATTTTATATAACAGTACATGCAGCGATATTATTCAGGACTTATTATACCTTTATTATTGGGCTACAACACTTTTTTTCAGGCTCTCTCACTTATTTTATATAACAATACTTGCAGAATAATTACTAACCTGCCTGGTGTTGCAGCCTTAGCAGGCTATCTCCATTGGCTTGCTGATTCGCAGCACGGACACCTGCAGCTGTGAAGTAAATAAAGGGATATTGAGACATACCTATCCATAATATAGACTACAATAGCAATTCTTACATACTCCATTCCATGGCTACCTACTCAGTACTGGGGCATTTTCATTCCCACGTGCCTCCTGTATCCATTGGTTCAGTTGGCCCTGCTTGCATCTCTTCAGGTCTGTGTAGTGGTGTCTGACTTGCTCACCAGTCCGAGGGACACCTGTGACACTGGTGAGATCATGTGCTAGATGGTTCCAGGCTTCTGCTTTGTACTCAGAGCCTTGAAACTGGCCCTGCAGGAGTCTTGCATCATGATGATGGAGAAGGAGCCAAACCATTACTTTTGACTCCTCAGTGCCCCACCGTTGCACTCAAAAATGAGAGCCGTCTACAACACCAGCCATTCTAACTGCAGATGGGAGCTACAACCAGTTATGGCAATTATTCCTGCCTATGGAGCTTAAATATGCCTCATTTCCCACAGTTATTTGTGATTGGCCAGTTTTGAAAAATCTCAGCTGAGTGCACACCTGCTTAGCACTGAGTAAACTTTGATTAATATGTATATGTATGTTGACAGTGCATGAACAGGAAAAGCTGTCATGGTTTAGTGGTTTAGTACTGTGATTATGGTGCCCAGTATCCTGGGTTCGAGGCCTGTCATTGCTTTTTATTTTACTACTGGCCTGACCGGCTAGGAGGTGTGGCTGTGTTTAGCCGACTTTATTTAACTTTGCCCGACGTTGCTCTACGTTGCCCGACATTGCGCTAGTTAGTGCGATGCGCAGCTTCACGCAAACATGTTTTGTTTGCGCTAGTTGGCGTGATGCTCAGCTCCGCGCAAAGCCATTGTGCTAGTTAAAGCAGTGCTAAGCTATGGGCAATTATTCCTAAATGTGCTTAATACTGGTAAATGTTGCTTAGCAGTGCTTCACATTGCTTAAGATACGTTACTTATGCATTCATCAGTATGCATGACCATTTCACCTTCTTATATATATATATAAAATATCGTTCACTACTACACAGGCCGTTTCAATGCATTTTACTAAAATTTAACAGGTAAATGTCAGGAATTATTTTTATGCACCGATTTCCTACAGAAAATGGAAAGGGGAGTGGTGGGACTCGAACCGGGAATGCATCCTTTTTGTGCAAAGGCTCTACCACTATGCTATTGCTATTTGGCTTAATTTGCATATAAGTAGTTTATTATCCTCTTCGATGTCTAAACTGCTAACTGTAGCTAAGAAATGGGCAAACCCGCACACACACGCGCAAATACGGGCAGATATATTGGGAATAATAAAAAAAAAAAGTTTTACATTTTATTATATTTGTACAGGGGTTTAGAATGTGGAGGAGTGTAGTGTTGGGGATATACACATTTGAGCAGACTCGCTCATGTCTGATGACATTTGCAGATTTAGGCACTTGCAGGGGCATGGATATTTGGACTGCTCGGCAGTCTGACATGCCCCCTGCACTCTTGCACGCTCCGTGTTAGCCTTAGAGTTGAGTCAGCGCGCCCTCATGAATATGAATGGCGTGCTGACGTCATACTCTTAGGCTGCAGTTTCCGTGTAAGACTTATTTAGTCTTACACAGAGGATTACTGAATCCTGGCCTGCATGTGCAACACATAGCCAGTGTGTGACAGTGAATAAGTAAAACATTAAGCAACATTTACTAGAATGTATACATTAATAATGCTTAACTCTACTGTCTTAAGTTTAATATAAATAACTAATTGTATGCACCCATATTGCACACACACACACACACACACACACACACACACACACACGTATATATACATACATATATATATATATATATATATATATATATATATATATACATACATATATATATATATATATATATATATATATATATATATATATATATATATATATATATATATATATATACATATATATATATATATATATATATATAGATATACAGTAGATATAGCTTAGATATAGATGTATGGTATGTGTATGTGTATGTGTTTGTATATATATATATATATATATATATATATATATATATATATATATATATATATATATATATGTATCTGTGTGTGTGCATATAAAGTACATGTGTATAAAAACACATGAGCATATGTGTGTGTATAATGGAGAACTAGATTATATGCCTGTGTGTGTACTTCATGTCCTTTAAAGAAAAACCAATAAAAATGGAAATTTTGCATAACTGTATATGTGTATCTACACATAAACATGTGCGCACGCGTGCGTGCACACACACACACACACACACACACACACACACACACACACACACACATTGTGTGTGTGTGTGTGTGTGTGTGTGTGTGTGTGTGTGTGTATAAAATGTATGTAGCATGTAGAATACTATATGTGGGATGCAGTACTGTGCTTAAATGCACGTCTGTGTGTGTGTGTATGTGTGTGTGTGACGTGTGCATTTAAAAACAGTTAAGTACTTCTGATTTCCTTTTCTTAATGTTTCTAATGCAAGAGCACATAGTAAATGTGTGGTAAAGTAAATTCAGCTGAATATTATGGTTGCCATCAATGGTCACATTTCCTTTATGGACTACAAAAGGCTCATGCACTCTAACAACATAAGGAAAGTCAGTGGGAATCTCTTACCATGGATCTGTGTGTAGCAGATATGCATTCCCCTTTGAGAGGATGTCACAAAAAAGCATAAAAGACCTTTTAATGAACCTTATCTGTGCACCTACTTGATAGGGTAGCCACTTGTCTCTCTTTCTGCAGTTCTGCTTTGTGGAGGGACTTTAAAATGTAAATGTGTTGATACTTTAGAAGAAAAAATATATTCTGACTTTTTTCTAAATGTCACAGAAATCGTAACATATAAACTATTATAAATTTATTTATTTATTTGTCATTTGTTAACTAGGTTAGTCCAGCTGAGCCAGAGGCTCATTTGCAGTGGAGACCTGAGAAGAAAACCTCCAATAGAAAAAAATAAATATATATATATATATATATATATATATATATATATATATATATATATATAGCATTGATGAGTATACATTAAAAGTACAAGAATATTACAATGAATATAAACATGCATTAACAGGTAAGAACAAATAACATCAAAAGCAAGAGGAATTAAACGGTTATATTATTGAAAATATTTACAGTGACAGCTGTTGATATGAAACAAAAAATATATATATATATATATATAAATAAATAAATAAATACAGTAGTAATCACCTGAGTGATATACAGAAATTAGGTAAATAAATAACCAACATCTAAAGCTTAGCATTTCAGTACTGTGTTGCTGCTTATGTAACTTTGTCAGACGAGGTGATAATTGCCTTTAAACCCCTGACTGATCTAATTGTTTTGTTTTGCTATGAAAGGGGACTGTTAAGTTCTCAATAAAAACAGTGGAAAACAGCTCCCCGGCTGCTGTGCTCCTGCCATTAGCAGGATTAATTGCCCATCTAAGATTGACAGCAGTACCTGATAAAGTAAACTACAGATTTAACTGTGTCTATGATATGTCATGCAGCAGAGACAAATTCTTCTGCAAAGTATGTGAGAAGTTATGCTTAAAAGAGTATGTGGGCTTTCCCTTCCTGTGATTCCAAAACAAGGAAATAAGATTTAAGAAGTACAAGCAGGTTTCTAGTATCTACACAATACTGGAATCATACTGTAGGGAGAAAAAAACCTAAGGATTGAGTTAAACTGTAGGAGAGGGTGGAGTTTATTTATATTTAAAATTTAAATTTCTATATCTGAATTTGGTTGGGTCAACTGTTTTGTCTCAAGTATAACTAATTTTTAAGCAAAATATTTTCTCATGCTTTATTAGATTTTTTTTTTGTAGAAAGAAACTTTGTTTATAAGAAAAGCTCTTAGCTGCATCATTAATGATGTCCATTGAATATCTGTGGAAATATTCAATTTTAGGTGTGAATTATCAAATTCTTTTAGAAGATTTATTTCATCTTTTGCATCCTGATTATCCAACAAGTTTGGGTTTAGAGTCCAGTTATTGGCATTATAATTATGAGATTTAGAAATAGCAACATGTGTGTCTAATATTACCTTAGGAAAGACCAGATAAGTACCTCATCTCTGTCTTAAAACCAATTTCTTTATTTATAAAATTATTTGAAATTAAGAAAAAATCATTTCTAGAATGTGAGTTACGACATTTGGAAAAATATATGTATTTAGAATTCTGGTTAGTATTTTGATAAACAGATCAAGGCTCAAAAAATCAAAATCAGAAATTAAATCTAAAATAGCTGGAGATGCATTTGAGTTATACGACCTAGAATTAGAAGCTCAATCAGTTTGAAAATTAATAACAGAATTCCAGTCTTCCACCAATGATAAAGAGAAGATTTAAATTGGCTTAAAAGATTATATAATTCCATTATAAACTCATACTGTTTACTACAAGGAGTATATATGTTTAAAAAGAATATTGGTGGTGTGAAACAATTCCCTATGCATCACTGACTAGCTGACAGTTCAGAATATGTAGCCTTTCCTATTGATATCCCTCTGTGATTGTGAAACAAATGGAACCTTTTTATATGAGGCCAGAGTACTGGATAACTAAAATATGGATTATTACAAATAAAGTAACTATCTTCCATAAGAATCATGGTCGGTAGCTGTCATAGTACCTTGAAATGATTGAATGATGATATGTTTGACCCATTTCTCATTGACTTGATACCACTGATGTGTAGAAATCTGAGATTTCTGAATAAAGTTTATTAAGGCTTTGACTTTGTAAAAAAAGATGGAAAATTGGTTTGTTGGATGCCATTTATATTCCATGATTCAATAGTCCACATCACATACAAGTAAACTAGGTAATAGTAGTAATTTAATTAAGTAATAGTATGTAGTAAAATAATCATTCGATTCTTTATGAAATAAAGTGACACAGAGTTTGTTTTTTTTTTTTGCTTAAGGGTAGGCACATAGTAAACTACTCTTCCTGATAAATCTTGAGGCATGTCCCCAAATCCTGTCCTAAAGGAAGAGTTATTAACAGAGAGAATAGGGACTGAGTATAATAGGATTAGTAATAAAGAGGAAGAAAAAAGACAGTAACTAATATCTGCCCCTAATACAAATATATAGTAAAACATTCAAAAAAATAAATATCCACTGTACCACTTAGGTATTTCCATAACATATATTTACACTGTTCATATTCTGTAATAAGAATTTTGGCATGAATCTTTGTCTTGAACAGCTAGTATAAAATAAATGCATAAAAAGTGAAATATTATATAAAATGTATATAAATTTCAGATTATTCGATTATATATTTACAAACTATTATATAGAATGTAGAACAGTGCTATAGCAAATCTATACATTTTATAAAATTTAGCAAATAACGTTGTACGAGTAACTGATAGAATCTCCTTAAGTTGATTAATTTCAACTTAGACAGGATAGAATCTCAGCTTAATCCTGCACGTATAAGCGCAGCTTGTCTAACTCATTCACTCAGATATGGAATTTGCTGACAAATGTAAAGTAGAATGTCAAGTTTCTAGTATCGGTGAACTTGATCTAGCAGTGGCTTAAGGAAGGTATCTTAGTAATGTATTTGCTATGATTTTACACTTCAAATAACAGCATTTTTTCTTACTTCGTGTACTTTTTCTCTTCCTGTATGGACAGTCTCATACTGTATTATTGTCCCTTTACTGATACTGCCTTTCTTATCTGCTGAAACAAAGATAGTGGCAGTTTTCTTTCTGCATATTCACATCCTTTTCAATTGCTTCCCATCTGTCAGGGGTGATGAGTTGATTGGGAAAATATAACTATCTCCTATGGTAATGTTTAAAGTCACATGGCTTAATATGTTTATCAAAAGCACATGAAAGTTCCAGTAAGTAGGGCGCAGTATTTCTTCATATGACTGAATGAAAGGATTCAGCCCAAATTTGTAAATTGCACTTTTATTTGTGTTCACATGTATCCGCCCTGATGCAGGAACCATGCATTTCTAGTCCCTCATTCATCAGTGTTACTTGCACTGCTTATTTATGGACCGTTGTACTGTTTGCTAGTAATGTAATCAAGACATGCACAATCTGCATGGTGCTGAACTGCATCAACTCCTGATCTTATGTTTAAGAACTACTCACATGAGCAGTTTCAACAATTGATTAGGTAGGTGCATTGTACAGGAAACTATCTCACCTATCCCATATAGGAAAACCCTAACCCCATACACACACACACACACATATATATATATATATTACATATATATATATATATATATATATATATATATATATATATATATATACACACACCCACACCTACACATAATACACACACACGCACACACCCACAAACACACGCGCGCACACACACACACACACACACACACACACACACACACACACACACACACACACACACACATGCACACACGCATACACATGCACACACACACTCACACACACATGCTACAGATCCTTTAAAATAATAAAATATTTGTCGATGGGACAAGCTATCAGTAAGTGATCATGATTGCTAATAGATAGTTTGTCCATTGTCTGATTGTTCAATTTTTTATAATGACACTACAGTGTCAACCTTTACAAACATCCAAACTGTGAGTCAGTAATAAAATTAACAAGCTTCCTATAAGTGACTTGCTTTTACTTGCCAGAACCCCTGGGCATCCCCACACAGACTCACTTACATTTACATAGAAGGACAGCTGCACACACCCCCACCAAACATGCGTGAACAACACATAATCTCACGCACAGATACACACACACACACACACACACACACACACACACACACACACACACACACACTTACTGACTATTGACAGACAAATGCACACACACCCTATCACACACCAATGCACAGAGAAGCTCACTGCACAATATTCACCTGCATTGATTCTCTGCACAGGTTAAGCAGGCAGGGTGAAACTTTTAACTCAGAGATACATTATTTTTATTCACAAATATTAGTAGTTGTGAACAATGTTTGTTTTCACATTGTTTTGTGTAGTTTGAGCAGTGCACAGTTGCAAAGAATCTAGTCATGTTTACCTTTCTGTTAAACACTTTAGTAAGCACTTTTGATGGTTCAGGTGTACATATAACTCTGTCATTTACATTTATACAATAATAGCAATCAATCATGGCTCATGACACCTGCGCACAGCACTGAAAGTGTGTCAAAGATGGGCTGTAACAACATGCATGGCCAGACATGGAACATATTTGAGCAGATGTTTGGAATAATAAAGTAAAGTTTTATTGTTTGTAATATGTAAAGCTGGTATTATGTAATGCTGTATCTGCTTACCCTTGGAGCTTTTGTCGCCGGGCCTCCGCTGAAAATGGACATGCATCCAGTCGGACTATCCCGGTCAACAAATGTAAAATAAAATAAATAAAAAATAAAATCTAGACAGGGGTCCAGGGAAGTAAATATTGTGGGAAGAAATAGCCAGGGAATTGTCATGGCTAGGCTTGTATAGGCCCTAGCCTAGTACCAACCTATAAATAGGCAATAACATTAAAGGGGGTCCACAAGCATTGCATTACAACATTGTAAGTTAAATGTATCCTTCAAGACCCATTTGGTACTGTATCTTTGTAGAATTGCTTACCTGCTGGTAGGTAAACTACATAAAATATGTTCATTTATGATATGCACACTTGCTTCAACCATTATGACATGCCACCTATCATATTTTATTTTAGAAAGTGTCTGATCGGATCTACGTTGCTTCAGCAAAATGCATTCCTGCTTGGGTCAATATTTGATGACAGTAGGTAGAAAAGTATAATGAATGATACTGGGAAGTTAAATAGCTTGACGATAACCTTCTCTGTTAATTAGTGGTTTTCAGAGTGATCCTTTGACTGAGGTATTACTGAAGTGCTAAATATTTGGGTAGCAACTGCCAGCTGTCATCATTTTCAGACATATTCAACAGCCCATAGATTATAAATGTATAGATATTCTTAGGCTGTTGAGTCTGATGACTATATAAGCTTAGCCAGTATATATTTGTTATGTTGCGCCTCTTTTCTCCGGGAGGGCCATACCAGTCAATCTCAGAGTAAATTTGTGAATACCTATCCAGTCATTCGGTTTGTGTTTAAATTAAGATAGTGAGTCACACTGCTTAACATGCAGGGGAAGTTTATTCTAGCGGTTTAGGAGGTGCTGGGTTATAAACCTCTCCCCCCATTGGGCCTTTATTTATTTGTTAATGAAAATTTAGGTCTCTGGTTCAACTAGTGATGGAGATGATATAGTGGCCACAAGCTGTGACCTGACTGCAGTCCTTATATATCTAGGGCATGGAAACAGAGGCAGGTTGATGTATCACGTACTGACATAGGAGGAAATTACGGCAAAATACTGAATGTCCTGTACCTATGGACACCAAGGTATGTGTAGCTCTTATTATTCTTGCTACAGAGATGTTGCAGTGACCTACTGTGGCAGTCTGGGTGTTACAAAGGCATGTGCTTCATGAAAACTCAGCAAGTTCCCTAATTTTAATTTGCTGCATGTAGATTAGCATATGTAGATTGCTGGAATTGCAGAGGAGAAAGACAGCACTATGTGTTGTTCCTGTCCTATAATATAGCATACCTCCTCCAGATACTAGGTGCTGCAGATTGCCTCATGTAAAAATGCTCCACCTGTCTTTTAGTCACAGTGGGATATCAATAGGAAAGGGTACCTATTCTGAACTGCCAGCTAGTCAGTGATGGCCAGGGAGTTATTTCACAACACCAATATAGTTTGCATGATTCCCCATGTACAGCATACATCTACATGGAGATTTCCCATAAGGCCATCTTGTTAATTGTTAATAGAGTGCACAGAAATGTGCTGACATATACACACATTGTGTAGGCAATCTGCTCACCCCAAAATATGTCCACATTGTGCTTTGTAGTCTTTGTTGGATAACCTCTCAAACCATGGCTCATGACACCTGTGCACAGCACTGAAAGTGTGTCAAAGATGGGCTGTAACAACATGCATGGCCAGACAGGGAACATATTTGAGTAGATGTTTGGAATAATAAAGAAAAGTTTTATTGTTTGATACTTCAATAGGAACTGCCTCTTATACAGTGTCATAGATTATTTCCTCCTATGACAGAAAGGAGGTGCCATTGCATAATCCTCACCCATTGTCACCTGTGTAGCTTGAGGAGCCAGGGTTGGGGATATGCCATGGCAAGGATAGTGTGACACTTTGAGGCCTTACCTGGTTGCTGAAAGGTTGCTTTCCTGGTGATAGATTTCCTCTGCCCATTACAAAGAGTATCATGCTTTCTGTAATCTATAGATACAGTTGTTGAGTATGCCATTCACAAAGGCCAATATACATGGCCACCCAGTGATCACCTCCTACCTCATCTATAGACAACACTGCTAATATTGCCAGACATGACGGCACTGACAAGCCCTCCCATGGAAGTACTGATTGAGGAAGTGTGAGTGCTCCACCATACACCTCAGCTGATCATGTATATCACAATGTTTGAGCTCCATGTGTACACTGAGCACACTGTGGTGCAGGGCAGCATCCTCATGAATTCCTCACAACACACAGACTGCATAGCAGCTGACTGTGCCTGGATGACAGTCTTGCACATCTGCTGATTTATACTCAGTGCTGCATGGATTATCAGCATGCAGCTGTCACTGGTGATGGCACTGGGTGTCCCTATTTTTCTGGTCTGAGATAGTGTTTGCCCATGGATGAAGCAGTGCACACCTCAGACACTACTGTTTCAGGCACAAAGGGAGCACTGGTGAGGCTGCCATTCACAGGAGATTTCTCCTACTCAGGGGATTGTGTGCACTCTACCAGTAGAGACACGGTCTATTCAGCACATCCAGCTGTACATATACCTCCTGGAGAGGGCAGTTCACTATCCAGGAGTGACAGACACACACACACACATGCGCACACACACATACACACACACACACACACACACACACACACACACACACACACACACACACACACACACACACACACACACACACACACACACACACACACACACACACACATATTACAGTGTTTTCAGAATGTGACACATGCCCTTCTATCCTTGCATCATCACCAGACATTGCAATGTTGCCAAGATCAGTCCCTAGTCCAACTTCAGAAATTTCTACCACGTACCCCTCACCACTTACACTTATGAATGGATAATAGACAGGATGTTATAGTGAAAACATTAACACATGCCATTCTTTGTTGTAGTCTATTTGTGCTTATGGAAAGTGATGACCATTGTCTACAGTTGTTTAGTATGTGTAGTAATTGCATCATCACCAGACACTGCAATGTTGTCGACATCAGCCCCTAGTCCAGCTTCAGAAATTTCTGCCACATGCCCATCACCACTTAGATCTGTGAATGCATAAGACACAGGATGTTATAGTGAAAACATTAACACTTGCCATTCTTTGTTGCAGTCCAACTGTGCCTATAGAAAGCAATGAGCATTATGTAGAGTTGTTTAGGATGAGCCTAATATGTGTAGTATATGCAAACCAGTGGTGCATCCAAAACTCCAAGAACTACCCATATCGAAGGCAAAGCTGCACACAGAGCCAAAAAAAACTAGCAGTTAATAATAACAGGCAGCACAACACTACCGGGACATTAAACAAACTGTAAATCTTATAAAAGTAAAACAAAAATCTGTTAAACTAAAATTTAACTCAAATATATAACTACTAGCACTTGTGTTCAGACAGACTGTAAGATCTTCAGGCATCAAGAATCAATCAGTGTGGTTTGTTTTCATTTATATAAATGTATGATTGCCTATGTAGTAAGTGATGGTTTAATAAAGATGTTTCATGTTTAAAAAAGGCAGGAATTGAATCATTTATGTAATATTGCTTAGGTTATATGATATATAGCAATATATGTGAAGTATAATGTTTATTATATTAATACAGTTTGATTACTTTTATATGAATGTAAATTTGCCTGTGTCACAAGTGATAATTCAATAAAGTTGTTTGAAAAAAAATCACTTCCATAACAATCCATTTAAACAAGAACTTAGTCACATGACCAGTGCATGTAGAATCAGAAAACCCTAGCTAACATTTTTATCTGTTTGCAAACTTTCTTAATAGCAAAGCTATTCATGAACACCACTTTACACTGTACACAATAAGGATTTAGCACTTGCTTCAAGGGTAATACGAGAATTTATTTAGGTATCAAAAATCATAGCAGAACAATCAGTTTAAACAGGGACTTATTTCGTGGACATTTCATTCATGATTTTAACTGTAGTGTTTTTTTCAGTATGTTCCTCTTCAAAATGATTGTTCAGCTACTGATTTTTTTATTCTATGTACAAGCAGTTTGCTGTTTGCGTTGAATTTCAGTTTAGTAGTTTTTTTAAGTTTTATACATTTTACAGTTTACTTATTGTTCCTACAGTTATTTCTGCTGTATAGTTAATTGTTAGTTTTCAGCCTCTTGTACATATTATTAACTTGGTGTGCCTTGCTTTAAGACACAAGTGGGAAGGGTTTTGCATCTTCTCAGAAATGTTGCTAGGTCTCTGGCACTGTGAGCTGTTCCTAAAACGAACTCAACTTTGCAGGCTATAGTTACTGCATTGGTACAGTACCAGCACTCATTTAAGAAAGCGTGATATCACTTGTGGCTTCCTAAATGAATGCAGGCACTGCACACTCATGTCTCTTCAGCAACTGCCAATCACGGCCCTGCCCAGCTTGCACCTGGGACAGCCTCCCCTTTTACACCTCTCTCTTTAAAGCGGTACATCTTTTCCTTATGTTGAGATAAGGAACTTTTCCACTTATGTCAGTCTGGAGGACTGTGGAGAGCCACCCACTGTGGCAGATCTTTGCTGTACAGTTACACATGCCTTCTGTCTGGGATGGTTGAATGTCAGTCATTAGATTTCAACACTGGGGGCACCACATTCTTGCATCCACCCAATGTATTGATATCATAGACTGCCAAACATAGTTCCTCCATGTCTGCTGTGACGCACCTTTAGCAAGTAGGAATCGGCCATACTGCCAGTGTGCCTACAAAAAAACTTTCACTTCAGCTTTGACGAACTTCTGCTGCCCCTGTCCTTCTCATCCTGTGGACATGCAGGATCCTGTTTGGACAATGAGAATGTATGAATGCATATTGAGCCGAATATGTGTTTGGATAATAGGAATGCGCCTCTTCTACAGATGAACATTTTCCTAGAATGCAGGCAGTGTGAGGAGTGCTGCTGAAACACAACATCTTGACATGAAGTAACCTATACAAGTGTCTGCTGACATGTCATGATAGAATTCCCGCAACACACAGCACATTTCTTGCAAGGGTGGGTTCAACAAAATTGAGATAGGCAGGGTAAACATAAGGTACCAGTATGTTAATCCATAAAACTACACAAAAGACAGGTGTCTTCTGGTACCTATTAATACAGCCTACTGAAATAGCACAATACAGTCACCAGACTCATAACCATATGACCACCCTATTCCAGTGAGGTACTCAAGAACATCAGGTATAACGGGCTGCTAACATACACCTAGAAAATGTCTGTTGTTATATGATGACACTGTTGTATGGCAGCATTGACAGAGTAGGCTATGTACCCCTTACCAATGTAATCCTGCTATTTACTGCTTGAGAAATCGCTCAAAAACACTTTGCTTACTTTAAGGTGGTCTGCAAAATGATTGCAACCATTATGGTGTTGGGACACAAAATGCCCCTGTTTTATAACCTGTTAGCATATCATGCAGGCATAAGAAACCTTTAGCATGAATATCCAGAAATTGCATGATTTTCCTTTAATGCTACACAGACTTTGTTGTGCAATAGGTGCACGAGAGCCTTGACACATTCATGGAATCCCAAGGCTAGTGCACTTACGCATGTACTGTGGCAGTAGGCAATGGATTGTTCCATTGCATGTTGTTCTTGAATATATGAACAGACACTGATGTCCGTTGTCGACTAGCAATGACTTCTGAGTCATTATGATGGACCTTCTGAAAGATGGATGATTGATATGACTTGAGCCAGAAACTAAGTAGCTGTAGGCATTCCATGGTCTGCAGAGCAAAGAAGTCATCATTATAGTGACTTCAGTCCTGCAGGAATAACAAGATAAGGTACAAAAACAATGCCAAGAGACGTGAGTGTAATTTTTTTTCTAATAGGTCTACTTGCTACTTTCATATAGATCAACCTTTTCTAATTTTACTGTGTGTTTTTTATCATTCATTCGGGGAGAAGATACATCTAACAGACTGGGGTACAACAGGAGACAGGAAAGACCTCTTGGCAAGGTTGGGTATCTATGCTTACTTTGGGCATTAAAGCTCATTGTATTTCAGTGTCACGTCACTTATGGCAACCTTCCTCTTCCCTACCCTGCAGGTCCACCTGATGAACAGAAAGAGGAGACTCAGGCTAGTCTGTCATCCAATGCCTCTGCCATGGCTAGTGGGAGATCTGAAACTGGTGATGTGGTCACCTCACCCCAGTGGAGTTTAAGACCCTTTCAGGTGACTGGCCATGTCCCAACTCCTGTAAACTCAAAACAGCTGTGACAGGTGGTTGTGAATAAAGTGAACTATAGGGTGGCACAGTGGTTGTCTGTACTGAAGGCCTCCTGCAGCAGATAGCAGATTCAATAAGTGGCGGGCCCTGGCAGTCATACCACTGGAGGTAGACCAAACATGTGCTATCACCTTCCAGGAGCTATCAGCTGGTGATGATTCTCAATAGGTTGCATTCCAGGTTGCTGTGGTACCCCACCTCTATCCATCTTCTCATCCTATTGCCTGCCTGGTATACCCCATCATACTGTATCATGCATGCTTCATACCTCATGTGTGGTTGAATGCTCCCCATCATCATTTGGCCACTCCCTGTATTTATGTATGTATGTGTTCATCCTTTGTCATTCCAGTCATAATTTAGAGAACCACTCTTGTTTGTCTGATTATTTAGTTTGTCTGTCTACTCTTGCAAACTATCTTACGCCCTATTTCCATCCACCCCATTCTACCCTTGTATACCATATACCCTGATCCATTCTCTCTTCTTAAAGAAAATGGGGCTGTATTCCACCAAAGTAAAACCAGAGGGGAATTCAGCATGCAAAGGCACCCCCCATTCAGGGGACAGCAATAACAGGCCACCACAGAGGAGGGGTGTGCTCCAAGCCGGTCTACTCCCTACCACCCAACTCTAACCAGGGAACAGAAGAGTTGATTCAGATTTCCTGGACAGGAATGATTGACCCATCCTGTGAATGTCCAACTCTCACATTCCTGGAATGAATGGGACAATTGCAAATCTGTAGTGGAGCCACACATCAAGGTCCTGGGGGAGTGCAAAAAATGTGATCACTTTCATTTGACCATTACAGACTAAATTGTATGCTGCTCAACCTCTGGTGGAAGGAAGAGTGTGTTACCTGACTCAGTTAGTTTTCAGTGTTTGATGGCACGTCTCATTTATTGTTGCTTTGTTACCAGTACTGTAGATATGATACTGTGAGAGTTTATGGTACAATACTATCACTGATAATGGCCAGTTGGATCTTGTTTCGCTCACTTACTCACCAAAATATCCTTGCTATTTGTTGCAGATTCTCCAATTTAACACAATTAATTACCACATTTGACTTCACTAAGGGGGCTTGCTAAGCAGCTCTATCCTTATGCCTAACTAGACATAATAGAGTGGTACAGTCTGGCTTTTTTGGGCAACTGCTGAAACTACCCAGTGTTTTTAATCCACCTCTTCACCCTTCCTTATGTTTATTTGAACATGTGTGTGAAGTAGATTTTAGACACATGTTTAATCATAGATCAGTGAAAGGGATGATTCATGATTTTAACACTTCTAAAGAACAGATCGAACTACTGGACAATCTTTGTAATGCTCCAGTAAGGTTAATTAAACCTGATAAGGGTGGTGGGCTGGTCATTTTTGATAACCAGTCTTATAGGGAGAAGATGTTTTCTGTCTTGGAGTCACCAGCCTATGTTGAAGCTTCTATCAATGAAGTACATGGTGCACATAACAGGATGAGAGGGTATTTTCGAGATTTATTTTTTCGAAAATAAGATCGATCTTGATACCTATAATTACATAGACATTACATTACCAAAGATTCCTGTTATGTTCGGCATCCCTAAGGTACATAAGGACTTGAATAATCCACCTATGAGGGCCTTAATTGATGGAAGGTCTTCCATGACATACCCCAGTGCTAAATTAGTTGATAAGCTTCTGTCCAAGTATGTGCAACTCCTCCCAGGAGTATGTAAGGACTCCTGGTCCTTCCTGGAGCGGATTAATAGCCTACCTTTCAGCAGTGATGACAATTTTCTCACTGTAGATGTAGTAGACTTGTACACCTCAATCCCCCACCAGGAAGCACTTGAGTGGATTGCACTTCTACTTGTAGAATTGGGAGCTCCAAGGATAGAAATAGATCTTGTCACTGAAATCTTGGACATAGTGCTGTCATCAAATTACTTTACCTTTGATAAGAAGTATTTCCTCCAGAAACAAGGAGTAGCCATGGGCTCTCCTTGTGGGGCCTCTGTGGCGAACTTCTTTATGGGGTATTGGGAGAAACACTTCCTTTTTTCATCACCAACCCTCATGGAACCAGTTCAATTTTACACGAGATATCTGGACGATATCTTTTTGTTATTTAGGGGTGATTATATTGCAGCTGATGCTTTTGTTAACACTATCAATAGCACCACGGAATTTCTAAAATTCACTTACAAGTTTTCTACATTAGACATTGATTATTTGGATGTTAAACTATTGAAAGACTACCAGTCCAATACTTATGTTTCAAATATTTACAGAAAACCAACATACTGCAACTCTTTTTTACATTTCTCTAACCACCATCCCTTTAAACAAAAGACAGCTATAGTTAAGGGACAGTTGGTGAGAGCGGCAAAGATGTGCAGTACCTTGGAAGATTTTCACAAGGAATGTGATCTTTTGTTGGACATGTTTTCCAACAGAGGTTACCCAATTCAACTTATTGATGAACTCATTACAGAAGTAAATACAAAGAGAATTAATGGCTTTTTCAAGGCCATTTTATGTAAGAGTAACCCTGTTATTGAAATTTTACCTGGTTTAGAAATTCCTTATGATTCTACTAACACCACCATTGAAGAAGCTGAAGGTCCTGTAACAACAACTTCTTTTGATCCCTCTTTAAGTTACATCACTACATTTAGCCTCGATTTGAAAGCCATAACTACAATTATACGTAAGAACTGGGACTTTATTTTGAGTAATCCTATCCTTACTGACAAATTTGGTTTATCTCCAAGATTTGTATTTAAAAGAAATAGTAACTTAAAGGAACTCCTACAAAGGGATTTTTCTAATAAATTTTTTAATAGGAGGTTGGGTATGTACCCTTGTGGCTTTTGTAATAGATGTCACAAAGTTAGATCGGGCCAGACGTTTAATATACGTGACAAAAAATACACAATTAGAGCCCCGTTGAATTGTGAAAGTAAATCTATTGTTTATGTTGCTTTGTGCGATTGCTGTCCGTCTTTTTATATCGGCAAGACCGACCGTAGATTACGTGATCGCATGTACGAACATCTGTACGCGATCAAAAATAAGAACGACAGCAACGCACTTGCTAAGCATATTATTAACGAACCTGGCCATAGTTTTTCATTTATGGTCATTGATCAAATACAAGCTAATTTCAGGGGTGGTCCCATTCCATTGATGCTTGAAACATGTGAACTTGAATGGCAGCTTAGAACAGATGCCTTTCATTCCCCTGGACTAAATGAGAACTGCAACATTATTGCAGTTTTGAAAATAAGGAGTTATTTAAGATAACTATTTAAGTGTATTTTATAAATACACTTTTGTATTCTTATTTTCAATAACTACAAGTTTAAGCAGTATTTAACTCTTGTTAATTTATTATCAAGTTGGTCTGATTAGGTATTAGGTCTCCAATTGTATTATTAGGTTTCTTTATTCACTTTTAGATTGTATATGTATTAAATATGATCTTCTGATCATTTAGAACTTTTATGATAATGTCAAGAGACTTTAAAATGTTTTTATCATTTTTTTTGGTTTTTACATCTGTTAAGAATTACTTTTTTGTGAGCTTAACACTATTATATTATTATATTTGTATGACTTTTAAATTGTTACATGTGTTTCGTACTTTGTAGCAAAATTTTTAAAATTGACATGACATCACTTCCTTTCCTAAAGCCTTAAAGGCTTGACTTAGTCTAATTCTGTTGTTTGTTCTCTGAAGAAGCCATGCCAGTGTGCATGGCGAAAACGCTTCAACATAATAAAATTGCGTTTAGACTTTTTATGCCATTGATTTTTTAAGCTTTCTGCTGAAGTAATTAACTAACCAACCTGTGCTGGAGCAAGGAGTCTGTGTTCTTATCTTCGTTTTTTGGGCAACTATTGAGCACTTCTGCATGAATTTTCTATGAATACTACCCCATGTCAATTAAGGAAGTGGTGACTCATGGGACACTGTGCTGTTCCTGAATCTGCTTGGAATGTATACAATACATTTGTTCTCCCCTCAAGTAATCACAAAATGTGCAGATGATATCAAACTGGATAATAAAAGTACATCAGCAGAGGATAATATTCTATAAAAGAGATTTTAAATGAGCATTGAAATTGGTTAAAAAATGCCCACATTCTAGTGAGTATGGGAAATTTGTAATATCTGAACTATATAAACTCTTATTAAAGTGCTAATACAATTAAGCACTATAGAAGCAATCCCAAGTAGGCATAAAAAACTGAAGGAGTACAACAATTAAGTTACGATTACTTAAGGCAAAGGACTGTACAATAAATAGATAAAGTTATTTAATAAATCTAGGTCTAAGGTCAAACTGTTTAGATGAGTTCAGAGGAGAGAGGAAATAAGGCCACCAAGACTGAATAATAAAAATATTTTAATAAAGTCAAGTTTAGCATAAGAAATGTATAACTGTTTGATAATCCTGCTTCCTATGTGTCCTGTTTTTGCTAGAATGCCGGTATCAGAAATGGAATTCCAGTACCTCTTAGACAAATAAGAAAGTGGAATTCCAGTACCGCTTGGAAAAATAACTTGGGATGGTAGACAGGAACATCAGAACTTCTTTGATCTGACACTAACAAAAGAATGAATAAATTTCAAGACTTAAATCATTTTATTCCTTTTTCGAGTATTCATTACTTAATTTCAGATTCCATCCATGTGATTGCCAGATGGTGAATACAGAGCTTTGTAAGTACTTACAGCAAGGGAAAAGCAAACAAAGAAGCTTTTGTTAAGTGGTTTTCCAGAATATAGCTTATAGATGTCATGGGTATCATGTTTAAGATCACTACACTAGAGATCAACACTCTAACTGTCAGAAAATAATGTACACTTCCAAGGTTAGTACTAGGAAGGCTGAGATTGCCTTATGTTGGA